>NC_043012.1:56212865-56362865 GCF_006345805.1 Octopus sinensis | reverse complement strand
CTATTTGAAGATGGTTTATCTGGTGTGCTAGAGATTATTTCATTCTGATACCTTTCTAAATCTTTATTCATGGGCATCAGGTTGGTTCATTGAAGAGAGATAGCATAAACCTTACTATACTAAAGAGGAAAACCATTCTCATCTAATCTGCTTTCAGCTCTTCTAGTAGAGAGTAGGAAAAATATATTCGTTTTACATATATCTTACTTTTGATTGTTGTTCTTTAACTCTGGGTTAGCTTCAATCCAGTAGACCTGTGCCACATAGATTGCTGTTATTTAACCCAGACTTAACTCTGACTGAGTAGACCAATAATTAAAGATTTTGCAACTGTTGCTATCCTATCTACTTTTCAAGCACTGAGGACAACAAATAGTTGCTATTTCAAGCATATTGAGTGACTTTATAAAGGCTTCCACATTCACTTGTTTCTGGGTCTGTATTGTTTATTGCATGAGTTCCACTTTATTGTATTTCTGCTAAGCAAGCTTTTATTGCCCAATTTAGGACTATTATAGTCTGTTGGATTCTTTCCTATCCCCAGACATACATTTCTGTACCTAATAAGCTTGCACATACATTTTTCTACTAACCACTGAAATGTTTGTAGTTGGCCAAGTCCAGTCCAAGAGGTAAAAATTTTATAAACAAAAATTTCAGTGTTAAGAAATCTTATTTGTTAACGGTAGGCATAGGAGTGGCTGTTGTGGTAAGTAGCTTGCTAACCAACCACATGGTTCAGGTTCAGTCCCACTGCGTGGCACCTTGGGCAAGTGTCTTCTACTATAACCTTGGGCCGACAAAGCCTTGTGAGTGGATTTGGTAGACAGAAACTGAAAGAAGCCCATCATATATATGTATATATATATGTGTGTGTGTCTGTGTTTGTCCCTCCCAACATCGCTTGACAACTGATGCTGGTGTGTTTATGTCCCCGTAACTTAGCGGTTTGGCAAAAAAGACCAATATAATAAGTACTAGGCTTACAAAGAATAAGTCCTGGGGTCGGTTTGCTCAAGTAAAGGTGGTGCTCCAGCATGGCCACAGTCAAATGACTGAAACAAGTGAAAGAATAAAAGAGTAAACGGGTGGTGGCTATGTTGACTGAATGTTGTAGAATGTCTATAAATAGCAAGTAGCAGATAGTTCAATTAAATCAATATTTTATCATGGGTTGTTAGTAAATATTTACAAATGCCAATATAAGACCCTTGTCCAAGAAGTGATGTGCATGCCATCATCAGGTGTCTGCTTTTCCATGCTGATTTCAGTTGAATTTGTTATGGACCCAGTCAATTCTTATTTGGAATTTTAGCCCTCCTGTATGGATTAGGGGCTTGACTAACTCATACATTCTGTTTTTGATGTTTTCTGTAGTAGGATGCACTTCTTATCAGCAATCACTTTACAAAATGCACCAGGTGCATTTAATCTTGGTGTCAATACAAAAGGTTGTTGTCTAGCCACTACCAAAGTATAATACACACACAAGTGTGTGTGTATTATACTTTGGAAAAGCAAATTCATGAAATTTCAGAGCCACTGTAACTTTTTGTATGTGCATGAATACACACATGCACATACTCTCACATATGTTCTACGAGGGAAATTTGGTAGCTTAGAAACTGTAAGTCTTTGATTAGACTATACCTGCCATTGAAAGGGCCAGCCTTGCGTCATTCTGATTCTATCAAAGGATTACATGAAGAGTATATTTGTCTGGAATTTTCAGCTACTTACACTATTGAACAACTAGAACACTAACTTTTGAAACTAACAGAAAGTCACTTCTATTTGATGGCATAGGAGACACTTTTTCTAAAAATTGAACCAGCCAGGATCCCTGGTCTGGTGGTACGTAAAAAGCACTATCCGACTCGTGGCCGATGCCAGCACCGCCTTGACTGGCTTCCGTGCCGGTGGCACATAAAATACACCAATCCGACCGTGGCCGTTGCCAGCCTCGCCTGGCACCTGTGCAGGTGGCACGTAAAAAGCACCCACTACACTCACGGAGTGGTTGGCATTAGGAAGGGCATCCAGCTATAGAAACATTGCCAGATAAGACTGGAGCCTGGTGCAGCCTTCTGGCTTCCCAGATCCCCGGTCGAACCGTCCAACCCATGCTAGCATGGAGAACGGACGTTAAACGATGATGATGTCTAAAAAAATTTACCCTGGATTCTATATGTAATGTTGGATCTACATTATAAGCTTTAATGCACTGAAAGCTGACACTGGGTTGCCTCTATTATGGTCATGCATCTTTTATGCCATCAAATATGATACTAGTCTTTTACTTTTTATATATGAGGGGTGTGCATATATATATATCTATATCACCGTGACCGTGACCGACCAGGCTATCAGATGTTGCTACACATCGCTGGTCACAATGCGCTTCGCATTGTTTTAGCCTTCAAATGATGCCACCCCGCTGGCTAAGCGAGCAGGCCAACAGAAGAAAGAGTGAGAGAGAGTTGTGGTGAAAGTGTACAGCAGGGATCGCCACCACCCCCTGCCGGAGCCTTGTGGAGCTTTAGGTGTTTTCGCTCAATAAACACTCACAATGCCCGGTCTGGGAATCAAAACCATGATTCTGCAACTGCGAGTCCACTGCCCTAACCACTGGGCCATTGTGCCTCCACATATATCTATATATGTACCATATATCTCCAAATATATGTGTGTATGTGTGTGTGTGTGCAGAGAGAGAGAGAGATGTGTATAAGAGTGAGCATGTCTAATCTTAATAAATTAGGATTTTTTTTTAACTCTGTGGTGATAGAAAAATGCATGATGTGTGCTGTGACAGTTCAACTCTATGTGAAGGTTAGTTGGAAAGGGAAGTTGGTTCTTCTGAGTAGAAACACTAATAATCACTCATTGGTTGATGAAGTTAATGACTGACTTGTTTTGTAAAATAGGGTGCAACCTATCATGATGTAATCACGATATATCTGGTCATGCAAGGGGTGGAACACCGATCATGAATGTCATATGTTGTTCACAAGCATAAAGTTCATTTTGATATCAGATAATTGCTATAAATTTGTTGTCAGTGTTTACTAACTTGGTCAGCCTGCTTTGATTGTCAATCCCAAAATTTATATTGATTTACAAGCTGGAAACCGTTTTCTGGCTGTGTCTTTGAACTGACATTTAGTTTGATGTTTTCAATATATTCGCGTGTATAACATATCTGGGACCCCTGGTAATATATGTAAACATATTACTGTATCATTGATTATTTTGAAATTCACTGAATGCAGAAGGATGGTTTTATTTGATATGTATATTAGACAACTAACTGCTATACACACACACAAACTATACTTACCACCTACAAAAGAAAATTTTTTCTGTACTTCTTATTTTTTTAATTAGTGATGGGATCCCTGATAAATACTATGGCTATCACACTCTCTTATTAGCACTGCCTTTATATAGCAGCAAGTAGCATATCTTGGTTCTACACACTCTGTAGAATTTAGGGATGTACTCAATGAAAAGTGAGAGCCAGAGCAGTGATGATAGGGAAATCTGAAACCCCATTTCTGATGTAAATTGTATCTGATTTTAGAACTCCTTCCCTCAGATTAAATATTATTTTTGTTCTCAATCTCATACTAACTTTCATAAACCTTGTAACCATTGGTGATAATTTAGAAATTTCCAGTGATCCATAATTCATGAATACAAGATACTGTGGTAGGCTTTTTGTAATCTATCCAGGCAATATGTAGATCATAATTCTGTCCATACTATTCTAATATTGCTTTATTTATTAATTGCTGATATTTGCTAGCATTTAAGCTCTTTATGCAGTCTTTCTGTTTTTCATGCATTGGATCACACCACCACCTTCCTTTGACTGAAATGGGCAAGCAGTTTTCCACTAACTGGTGCTTATGGCAAAAGTGATTGTATGAAAAAGACCAAAAGGACTAAACAGACTCTTTCCTTTTTGGTTAACTGTTCATTAACTTGGAGGGAAAAAAAGAGTAGAGAAGGAGATGTTACCTTCCAGTGAATTTGATGAAAGGTGGATAAGAACATTGAATGTGAATAAATCTACTCTCAGAATGTGCATACTGGCCAGAGAACATAGCCCTTCGTAGTCAGAGTAATCCTGGATCTATGGAATTTCTTCATTGACCTTGATGGCTAAACTCTCAGCTTGAAGTGTCCCATTTCATTCCTTTTATATCCCGTTGTTTTTCATATCTTTTTCATCATTGATTCTGTGTAAAACCCCACTGGTTTTAAAATTTGTCCTTGTAATGTCCCTTCATGCCCTTTTGGCAAATTAAGAAATCATTATCATCATTATTTTAGTAGTCTCATTTTTAGAATTCTTATTGCACAATTGAGTGCAGCTGTCTTGTGCACATGCAGTGTCTTCTATTGAATACTCTGTTTGTGTGCAGTATCATGTGCATATTTTAAAATTATTTTCAAGGTATCTCTTTGTATAGGGATTGTTTCTGTTTTCAATGCCCACATTCTGGTTATCTCTATATCTTTATAGTTGGATAATTATTGTCCTTTGGGACAATAATGTACTTCTAAATGTCAGGAGACATTTCCTTTCATTGTTGTTCTTGAAAACAATATTCATTTGATTAACCTCGATCTCTTTGTTTGCGTGTATTGGCATTTCTCAGAATATAGTTGCTTTGTCAGTCTTTGAAACTTTTCTGATGCATGTTTATACAATTTCCTTTCTGTTGGTACTTCATAATGCTGGCATAATTTTCAGTGCATGCAAACCATAACTCTATAGTTTTTTTGTTGTTGATAATATTCTGCTTCAACATATGCTTTAGGTAGTTTCTAGTGGGAAGGTTTTCATCCTATATATTAATCAAAATCCTTTGGTTTCATGCTTCTTAGCCTGTATGTAGTTTTTCGTCGACTATTCCCCACGGGGGATTTTTTTTCTAAGATGTAGGAGTTTTTCTAGCTATTGTTTTAAGGGGATATTTTGGAGATCCCCCTTCTTCTTTTCGTTTAGCTTAGTCTACAGTTCATGATTTTTGCTGGTTTCCTTGGAAAGAGAAAATAGTTCTAGTTTGTTCTTGTTTTGAAATTTATGTTAGTTTTTCCATCTTTTACTAGTTATTTTTGGATATTTTATAAAAGTATTTTATTGTAGGTAGCCCTTACTACCTTGTATTTATAAATAGACTGTCAAATTTTGGGTGGTGTATTTTAAATACAATAATTTTTGTTTTGTTTTTTTCCTGTCTATCTTTTTGCTGCCTTTACTTCCCCCTAGAATTCTTCTACTTCTCTTGTTGGTGCTGTATTGATTTCTGTTTTATGTTTACTTCGTCCTTGGGTTGGAGTCTAGCTGTTTGTGTTATTCAAAGAGAACACAAACAGTTATTGTTTTTTTTTATAACGACAGATTCTTTGTAATTTAATGAGGATCTATTGTTTCGACCATTCTTTGATTATAAGTATTTTTTATGGTATATTTCTGTAGTATTTGTCTTTCATTTTTGTGTCTTTTCTTTATTGATTTCATTTAAGTATTGAGAGATGTTTTATTTGTCTGTATACTTGTTTACCATGTTGGTTGGGTTTCAATATTACTAAATCTTTTCTGAACTTGTTTCAGTCATTGAACCGAGGACATGCTATTGCACCATCTTGAGGGGTTTAGTCAAATTAATCAACCCTAGCACTTATTATTAAGTCTTGTACTCATTCTATCGGTGTCTTTTGCCGAACTGCTAAGTTACAAGGATGCAAACCGACAAACGCATTGTCAAGCGGTGTGTGAGTGTATGAAACAAATGAAGACACACGCACATTTTTGTATTATGGGATTCTACACAGTTTCCATCTACCGAATTCACTCACAAAGCATTAGTCGGTCGGGGCTATAGTGGAAGACACTCGTCAGAGTGCCGCGATGTGGGACTGAATCCGAAACCACGTGTTTGTAAAGTGAATTTCTTAATCACACAGCCACACCTATGCCTGGGTAGATCTAAGGAAACACCAATTTTCCTTTGTACCTGCTATCATTTTGCATATATTATTTCATTTATCTGGTGATAACGAGGTTTGTATCTATTTTCAATATGTCTGCGATGGCCAGGCTCTCATTTTTATTGTTAGTATTTCATCGCTAAGTTTATTTTTAGGATAGATTTCGTTGGTCCATTGGAAGATCTATCGATTTTAATTCTTTAACTATTTCCATCTATATAGGTTATTATCATATTCATAATTCTCATCTTTAGAAATTTCTATTCTTGAATCTTTCTCATATTTCCTTTTATTCGCATCTTTGTTCTTGTCCGGTTTGTGTTGGTCAGTATCCCGTACGTGTTCAAACGTTTGATTTTGTTGTTTTGTTATCTTCTTTATTTTGTGCATTATATTCTTGGTTTACGTATTCAAGTATTCTATTTCTATCTCTGGTATCGTCCTCTTAAATTAGCTTGTCTTTCAAGTTATGAAGTTTCTTCTAAATCAGGGTTATTTTCCCCCCAAATTTAATACGAATGTATTACTCGCTATTATTATTATTATTATTATTATTATTATTATTATTATTAAGGGTGTATGCTCCTCCTTTATTGGAATATAGCACGTGTGTGTGTATATGAAACATAATACAAAACCACATTAAAAATATCAATCCAAAACCAGGAGAAAAAATGGAAAAAGAATGAAAAATAGATAAAAAAGGAAAAAAAAAATTCAACATCAAGTGCCTCAATTAGTCGCACACTCGTATCGTTCTTTTGTGGGGTAGAAAGATAACTACATAGTATAAATATAATATAGAAACATATTCGTCTCGTATCCATTTACGATTTTTCTGTTTCATTGGGGAAATTAGAGGAGTGGAGGGCACTGCCTAAGGACTGATAACAGACAAACTATGATATCGCCTGGATTCGGAAGATCAAGGTGGTGGTCAGGTTGCAAGGAACTGAGGATGTGACAAGTCTCTCTGTATTTGGAGGGAAACATGTTGTACCTGAAAATAGACGAAGCAGATCAACTGGGCGCGGAGAAGATCAAACAGCACTTAAAGGAAGCGGTCATAATAAGTTAGTACACTGTGATTGCCTAACTGTGAAAGACGAGATGGATGGGAGAGCATGTGGATGTGTATGCGGCAGGAATTCAAAAGTTGACCACACAATCTGGAAAGGGTTGTGCGCCTGACGTTCGTGAATGGTTTCCCCGACGAGTTATTGGTGTGGCTGCAACAGTTGCCGGATAGCGAGATGATGTCCATGATCGGACTCCCCGCCCAGTCTCATGTGTCGACGCGAGACGCCTGGTAGAATGCAGTGGCAATGACAGCCGCGACAATCGACGAATACCGAGGAGAGAAGAGCCTCTGTGGAGCAATCGTGACCGTTTAAAGGCTAATGTTTTAGGTGTCAGAGCCCGCACATGGCAAGGGACTGCAGGGAACCGAAGCTCGAACCAATTTGCTACCAATGCAAACGGGCAGGACATATCGTCAGCACCTGCAGCCAGGGAAACGATCAAAGGGAAGCTATTGCTCTCGCTAGCTACCCATGCAAGCATGTAGAGGCGCTCGTACACTCGCTGTCTATATTGGAGGTTCTAGATAGGGAAAAGGTGTTAATAACCCTCGTGGACACGGGCTGTTCAACGACCTTAGTGACCCAAAGGTGGCTAAAGAGTGGAATGGGATGAGTAGTGTAAGGGCAGTTGATAGCAATCCGATTAGATCTAGCGGTAGCAGTAAAATGTAGATGGTGGTGTGTGGAGCAAAAATAAGGCTGCGAGCAATTGTGATTGACTATGTGTATGGAGATGTGGTAATGAGTATGGTTATGATCGACCGCTTAGGAAATCTCAGTTAGTGAAGATGGGGTTACATTTTGTGGTGCGGGGGAACCATGCGCCGTGAGTCTGCAACAGGTGAGTTGGGATAGCCCTGAAGAGAAATGTGCCGCATACACCATCGTAGATAAGGATTTTCAAACTATGTTTGACGGTCAGCGGCGAACGGTTGAATGGCGTTGGAAAGGAGAGCCGCAATGTTGAGGAATAGGGTAAGTTGTTATCAGCATACCTCCCAAGGAGATACTAGGAGTGAGTTCGAGGAGGAGATGGAGAGATAATTGAGGAGAGTATTTTAATCATTTAAAGGAGGAAGTAAAGAGCAGAGTGTTACCGCTAATGGTTTTGGTGCAGCCAACGAAAAACAAGGTCAGGCTGGTACGGGACTTTCAAGAGCTGAACGACTACATATCGTGCCACACGGGTGACGAGGTTACCGAGAAAAGGGGACATATCTCACCACTTGAAGCAGTATTTTGGTATATGTCGTCCCGGTTAGAACAGGCTGATGAGTCGGTGTTACAGCGATATTCAGTTATGAATAGCGACATCTGCATACGGTAACACAACGATCTGTGGAAGAGAAAGAGAGAGAGAGAGCTTGTCTTCCTGCAGGTAGGGGATGAATTTTGGGTTAAGCCCCCAAATACACGCTACACGTCTAAATTGGGGAAAAGGAATAGTACCGGCTATTAATTCTCGCAACAACGTATCTGTGGATGGAATAACGCGTCATGTTTCAGATGTCTGCAGGATCATCGATTTGTCGGACGACGAAGGTGGAGTTTTTGCCTGGGTCACAGCGAGTGAAACGTCTGCCCAAGTGACTGCTATTTTTGACACCTAATGAGGTGATCTTTGAGATTAGATGGGCGTGTGGGGCTGAGGTGCGCCGGAAGTATAGGGTCAGTGACGTCACACGAACGGCCGAGGGGCTCTTGTCGGAAGGAGAGGAGCAGTGGAGATCATGTGAGTGGAAGGACGACTAACTTTGGCCTCTTTTGCTTTGGGACTGTCGCTCGAAACGGATGTAGTAGCCGGGTGAGTTAAGAGAATTTGCCGTTAGATTCTCGCCAGAATCTAACGGTTATATCCCAGTTGGAAAGGGTATAAATGTTACGAGAGGATCCGCGATGTAGGTGAATTATGCTTCCTCTCCCCATACCACAGCTTGTCCTCATTTTTGGTAATTCTTTGCTCTCACATCCGTCTCATTTTTAAGGCGAAATTGATGTAAAAACATAACACCACTTTTTCATTTAGACAGCTAAGTTTTGGCTACCGCTTTCAGACCGCCACTGATCTATTATTACCCACTAGGATTAAGATTGCGAGTCAGAAGACGAGGAAGAGCCTCGGGTTACCCTTGCATTTCAGTAAGTGTTGGGGAAAGTGATTACCGGCAAGACTTCCTTTTGTATCCCCACCTTTTTTCATTTTATTTTATTTTCTTCTTCACAAGTCCCCATTTTCGGCTACGGAGAATACGAATCTGCAAAAAAATTGACAAAAATCGGCATTTTGAAATTACCCCTCCCCCTCAATTTCTTCATTTTTAACTTTTTTTCAGAAATTTCTTTTTTCAAAATATGCGGAAAAATACGGAGATTATGATTCTGAAAAAAAATTTCCAAAAATTTTGGTAGTTACAGTTACAGTTAGGGTTTTAGGGTTAGGGTTAGGGCTACGGAAAAAAGTGAAAAATGAAATTGGGACGGGGGCGAAATTTCAAACTGCCGATTTTTGGCAATTTTCCGGAATCTCCGTATCCGAAAATGGGGTTCTTGGAAAAAAAAATTGGAGAGAATTGGAGAGGAAGTCTTTCCTAGTTACCTAAAGAACGAGTCATTTCCGGCGGTTTTAATGATCATATTCGTTCAAAACATCAAAAACTGTAGGACCCCCACCACACTACATTTCACCTTCAATGTAAGATGGGTGTGATAGTAAAACTTCATCTCATTTTTGTCGGGTACTGATTTCTTTTTAGAGCTTTACACGATCCATTTTTCTTACCTTTTTTTATGCATCAAATTCAAAGTACACGTTTAAAATTGGACTGAGCGATTTGGTTTTCTTTTCTATTGTTTGTCATTTTTTGGTGGGGAGGGAGAGACTTGCGCGCCATTTAATGCTGACCGATTCATTTAATGCGGACGAGTATGAATAATTGCAATACACTAGTTACATATGAGGTAAAAACGCAACAAGATTTCATTGATAAATGAACATATTACTTTAACAACTTATCTTCAGTATTTTTTTATTATTTATTTTTAAAAATTTTATCTAGTTTCAGCTCACGAGCTGTGGCCATGCTGGGGCACCGCCATTTATATATATATATATATATAATATATATATATATATATATACATAGATACATACATACACTAGAGCCAGAATGAGAGGTGAAGGTAGAGGAGATAAATGGCAAAGAGAGTGTCATATGAATGAGAAAGAAAGGGGTGATAGATGAATATATTTCTTTACTGCCTACAAGGAGCTAAACATAGAGGGGACAAACAAGGACAGACATAGGTATTAAGTCGATTACATCGACCCCAGTGCGTAACTGGTACTTAATTTATCGACCCCGAAAGGATGAAAGGCAAAGTCGACCTCGGCGGAATTTGAACTTGGAACGTAACGACAGACGAATTACCTATTTCTTTATTACCCACAAGGGGCTAAACACAGAGAGGACAAACAAGGACAGACATAGTTATTAAGTCGATTACATCGACCCCAGAGCGTAACTGGTACTTAATTTATCGACCCCGAAAGGATGAAAGGCAAAGTCGACCTCGGCGGAATTTGAACTCACAACGTAACGCAGACGAATTACCGCTACGCATTTCGCCCGGCGTGCTAACGTGTCTGCCAGCTCGCCGCCTTTTCATTACTTCTATTTTAATATTCATAATCTGTGTTCAAATTCCACCATACTAACTTTGCCTTTCTTCCCTCTGAGGCAGATAAAATAGTTATCAGTTATACTGAGATTGACTCAACATTGGCTATTTTCTACTCTTTCAAATTTGTGTCTGTTGCCAAGTTAACTATTATTTTTATAATTTACTGGAGTAGATGTCAAGTGTTCTCGGCCATTTCCGCGATTGACTCTGTCTAGAGATATTAGGTTTACTGAAACTATAGCAGCCCGTCAGAGGCACTGTATCCATGAATAGAGGTACCCAGATCTGCTTG
The DNA here is from genome assembly GCF_006345805.1 of Octopus sinensis. NCBI lineage: Eukaryota > Metazoa > Mollusca > Cephalopoda > Octopoda > Octopodidae > Octopus > Octopus sinensis. The sequence continues at coordinate 56,351,807 of NC_043012.1, read as the reverse complement.
AAGATTGCTATAAAGATACGTATGTTTATGGAATACTCGGCTACTTCATATTAGCTGTTCAAAGAGAATATATAGTTTCGTTGATATACTAACTGGAACACACCGATACTGATACAATCAAGACTAGAATCCATCCATCATATATTCAGGCTAAGATTAAGATCTTGAAGAATAATGGGATTAGACTGTCTGAGACAGGAGAACAAACACGATATCACAACGCGGAATCTTTGGATCAATAACTGTTCAAATGTAAAGTGCTTCAGGGATTTAGAAAGAAAAATAATGCTTTGTCAGATTTGTTTTCGCTGTGTTCAGAAACAGCCGAGTGGATATGATATCGGGTTTTGTGTTCAGATCTTTTGTTGGCGTTCTGCTGCGTACTATGTGTAAGGTCGGATACTGGTTCGATATTTATGTGAAAGCTACGAGAGATAGTCTAGCATCCTGTCCACTACGATTATTGATCTTGAATGCGCTTATCAACTATAGATCTGGGGATAAGCGTTGATCTTAGGATTAATCATTGGAGATCTTGAACATAAGCATACACTAACTCAATTAGAGATGTTTAGTCTTTGCTCAGCCCTGATGACCTATGATGAAAAAGCGCTCCAGCCTTACTGTAACTATTTTTTTTTCAGGCATTCACTCTCAAACTGCAATGTGTATATTTTCCAAAAATTTCAGTCAGTTGATTTTACTGCAGTTACCTCCCATGTTTATTTTTAGATTTTAAACTTTTCTAGAGTGGGTATTTGTCTACCATTTGTGGGGATAATCTCAGTTGACATCGAAGGTTTCCAACTCACTGTTTTACATTCATGACAGCCCGTGCAATATGATTCTCTTTTCTTTTGCAAGGTTTTATAGACTGTTGAAAAGAAGAACACCTTCAGGGTTATCTTTAGGTCGGAGATTTGGTGTGAATGTTTGCGAGAAAGAGTAGAATTCGATAAAGGTATCCAAATGCCCTGTGGTGATACCAAACCGAGCAACGGATTAACTCTTACCACCTGAAAAGACAGCAGGGTACGTTAGTTGAAGGAAATTTAGCTGCTATTTCTAGTAGGTCGTGTGTCTGCACATATTCTCCAACATTGACCCATAAGAGATATTGTTTCTAAGAAATGTAATAAGAAACAGCTACCCTTAATTTATTCAATGAAATTGTGTCGTTGAGAGATTTTCTCGTCAATAATATGTATTATTAGCAAAGGCTTCAATTTAATTTTGATTAAGAGCAGCATTGTTCGAAATTTAAGATTGTCATCTCCTCTCAATATGCAACGTATCCAAATTTATGAACGTTGCAGAATGCTACATTTACCGAGCAAGCGATTACACTGTTTACTATGTGCTTCGTTGTGTATCCAGATAGAACAGTTAATATTATATATTGCATTGCCTTAGTTTACCCAGCTGTTGGTCTATATGTTGCCAGATATAGACCAGTATAATCTTTCAGGTACTGGTTCGCAGAGAGACTCCTACGAGGGCTCTAAATGACTTTATTTGATCTAGTGAATAACAATGAGATAATAATGAAATACGGCATCAGATATTCGCACCAACGGTGGATGATGTTATTGTTTAGTTTCATCCTAGCTCCTGTTGATCAAAAGCATTCCAATTATGACTATCCAATCTTCTTTCCCAGGTTTGTATATCTAGGACAACACCATTATTCAAATTTAAAACAATGGTATTGTTATAATGTTGTTTTATTATTACCCACTAGGGGCTACATAGATGGGACAATACAATCGGGAAAATGAATAATGAATTATGAAGTTTGTACAATGTGGTGTAATGCCCACTCGATCCCCGAAATCGAGCGGTTACATTTCGTCATTTGTTTTTTATTCGTCAACAATATTTTCCAAATAAAACATTTTATACATTTTCAACATACATTTCAAAAGTTTTACAAAGTTCAACATTTCTTTTTTTTTTTCAGAATTTAAAGTTCTTTTTATCATTTCCAAATTAAAGTTTTCACAATACCTTTTCTTTTATATATACTCCATTATGTCTACCAAATCTGAGTAAACTTCCATCGTTCGAGGCCACCTTGTAAGTCGGCATTTCATATGTTTTGACACGTTCTTGCCAGCTGCCTCGATGAACGCCTCGGCGTCGTTCTCGTGGACGAGTGCACCTGTTTCTTTCCATTCGGTGCCCATCCTGACCCACGTATATCCGTTTGTTACGCTTATTAAATCTTCCATCTCCTCACAGTGCCTGTGATGGATCAACGTTCCATAGTATTTGAATTTTCTATTCGTACTTACGTTTTCTCTAGTTTTTCTCTTAGGACTTACTTCCTCTTTTTTCTCCTCCCTCGGTTTCTCTCTTTCTCTCTTTTTGCTTTCTCTTCTTTCTTTTTCCTTCTCTTGTCTTTTTGGCTCTTTGTCTGCCGTTTCTCTACCCTGTGCCGTAAGTTCCTTTCCTGTTGTTTCTTTTCCTTTTTGCATACCATCTTTTCCTTTCTCTTGGTTCTGTTCCTTCTCTTGTTCTTTTCCTGCTTTTTCTCTTTCCTTTAATGTACTTTCCTTTTCTTTCTCTTGCTTCTGCCTTGGCTCCTTCTCCACTACTTCTGCACCCTGTGAATTTTGCTCCTTTTCTACTATCTTCTTCCCTTTGTTTTCATTTTCCTTCAGTGCGCTGTTACTTCCCTTCTCTTGTTGTTTCTCCGTTATTTCCTTTTCCTTGTTTTCGCTGTTCTTTCCTTCGTGTTCGTTTTCCTTCTCTCCACTTTGTGTCTCTTTTTGCTCCGCTGTGAATTCATACAGCGGACATTCCTTTTTTATGTGTCCTCTTGAACCGCACAGGTAGCAATTCGGTTTTCTGCCTTCCACTATTACACTAATTGTTTTCTCGTTTTCTATTTCTATTTGGAAGGGAAATCTTTCGATGTCTTCCATTGTGGCCATCAGCCACAACTCTACTCCGAATCCCTTCCAATTTACAACGTTCGTCTCCTTAATTGACCCTATTTCTACTTCCTCTTTTGCTGCCCCAATAATGGCTGTTACCAGCATTTCTGTTTTAATATTTGGGGGCACCTTTGGGACTCTTACCCGTACCCCTCGTCTTCCTTTATACGTCGGCCACATGGTGAAATTTTCCGCTTTCAGGACAGTGGAAGCCAATGAGGCCGCCACTTCCTTTGTTGCGCATCTCACCTCCACCGTACCATATTTCTTTCCTCTGTCTACAAAAGTCGCTTTTTCATGATGTCCCCCAGACATTTCTCTATTTCTTCAATCGTCACTCTCACCAGTTTTCTCGTGTTTCTATCTTGCGTTCTATACGTTATCGTCATGTTATTTTTCTCTTCTATTGTTTCCACAGGCGGGACCAGCTTCACGCTGTCACCCTCCCTTTTGACGAACTTCTCGTATTCCTTCAATTGTTCTTTTCTAAAGAACACTTCTTTTATTCTAAGAGACTCGTCACTTTTTGTTGTGGCGACCCCCGCGTAAGTCTCCATGACTTGAGGGTCGACACACCTTCTATAAAAGGTTCAAACACGTAGCGGCAAACGCCTCGCGCGATTCAATTTTTTGACAATTTTTAACAGTTTTTTTTCCAATTTTCACATACAAAATAACTCACAACACACGTGGGTAGATTTCGGACATGTGTATTGTTATAATGTGGATCCTTGTCCACTTGTATGTTGTCATCGATATTGTAATATTCTTGTCGCCACTATTATGTTGTGGCGGTATTTCGCCTCTTATTATCTCTGACTAGTCTATCATGCTATCGCTGATAGCTCCGCAAGACAACTTTGTAAGGTCTACGTTGACGGTAACTCGAACTCGTATACATCGCGGAACTGACACTGACTCCAACTGAGAACTCGTACAATGACTCTACCACTATTGATCTCCTACAACGACTGACTGTCTGACTTTATAGTGACTGGTTCACACCACTGTCACGTGGGAAGGAGTGTACCATTCTCACTACAACAAGGATTGTGTAGTTTCCAGTGGTTCTGCTAAGGGAAGACCCAAACAAGAGGGATGTAATTGATAATTTTAGGCCCATCACTCTGCTCAATGCAGAGTTGAAGATTTTGGCCAAGGTGTTAAGAGGTTGGCGCTTGTCATCGGTAAAATAGTTGGGAAGTTGCAAACTTGTGCCATCCCAAACAGAACGATCCACGAGAATCTCCATCTCATGCACTACATCATAGATAGGGTGGTAAACAATCCTGGTATGGTAGGGGCACTGATCCATTTAGATCAACTAAAAGTGTTTTATGGCGTGGACTATTAGTATTTGGCGGTAGTTCTTGAGGCGGCCAGATTTGATCCAATCTTCTGCAGTTGAATCACAGCTTTATACAGCAACATTCAGTCGATAGTTCGAGCGAACGGTCTTCTATCTGAGTTGTCCTCTCTCCTCCCTCTTGTACGTTCTGGCCCATGAGCCATCACTGCAGAAAAAAAGGAGGCTTTGAGAAGCACCCCGCGTGATCTAGGGTGCAGGAGGACAGTATCAGTGTAGTGGACGACATCACCGTCATCGTATCCTGTTACAAATATCTACAACTTATAGGTGCTGCCATAGGAGAGTGCAAAGTGATGACGATAGCAAAAATAAGCCGTGAAAAGTCGGTCAGCCTGCAACTCAGTACCTGGAGAGGCAGGTCGATGCCGCCCAACAACGTCGTGAGACGGTGGACGGACGGCCCAGTGAAATTGCTTGGGGTCTGGTTCGAGCCAGACCTCCTGGTAGAGAAGTAACAAGTAGGGTGACCAATCTTACCCAGAAATGGGCTGAGAGGAAGCTATCCCTGAAAGGGCGGGCGTGGGTGGCGAATGCGTAAATCGCATCCGTCATCATTTATTGCCTGATCGTCGTGCCGTGCCGGATTTGTGTCTGGTCAAGTTGGAGCGCTTATTCTTCCACTTCCTGTGGAAGGGACGAGGTCTACTGGTCAGAGGCTCTATCTGCTGTCAACTGCCGCTTAATGGAGGGCTGGTCATGCCTTGGCTAAAAATGCGTAGACCTGCGCTATGGCCGAGGTACCACCAGCTCTACTTAGACAGTGAGCAGGTGTGGTCTCCCTTCGTCAAATTCATCTTCCCACAGTTCGCCGCTTTTAGCGAGCTGAACTCATGGATCAAGCGCAGACCTAGGTTCGGTGCTTGTCAAGCAGTATCGTCACGCTCTCACGCTTCTCTGCCGAACGGGAAACGTGAGCAAGGAGGGTGCCACCTCATCCTTCTATAGAGAATTAGTGGCCGGTAAGTGCGATGACGTGCTGGGGAAACCCTGGGCTTCGATGACGGTCAACTTGCTAGTCTGTTCCGGGGGATTTTCGGGCCGGGGCCCATGAATAACTACCAGAAATTCCTGACCTGGCAGTGCTACCGAAGGGCACTCCCTGTTCGAGATAAACTCTTCAGGCACAAAAGTAAGTCACACGGACATGCCCGAGATGCGAGTAGAGCGATGAAACCGTTCTGCACGCAATCGTACAGTGTCCATTAATTTCGGATCTATGGGTTTATGTCTAACACCTATTGTCACGTCTGGAAGGAGCACATTACATCTACCTTATAAAAAGGAAACTAAGGCTGGAGAGAGAGAGAGAGAGAGAGAGAGAGAGAGAGAGAGAGAGAGAGAGAGAGAGAGAGAGAGAGAGAGTTGCTGCAGCCGCGCATATTTGATATTTGTGACTAGATGAATGCAAGTGGCGTGCCTGTTACGTATGGGTGTGTCTAACTTGAGTACAAACCCCTAAGTCTCCTTTGTGAGAACATTGTAGAGCGTGGCTTGTGGGGTCTCCACAGCCTACATTATATATTGTTATTCACTTTTGTTATTCTCATTTCGTTGTATCATTTTAATTTTAAACTTTTTTTTCATGATCACTTTGTTAATACATTCGTTCTTTTCTCTTTGTTACCGTACCTACTTACGACCTCATCTTGTCTGTCCTGTATTGTCTCTCTATATGTAGCCCTTAGTGGCCAATAAAAAATAAAATTTTTATTATTCCACTCGTCCCATCTGCAGGGAAGGGTTTGCGTAAAGAACAAGTGATTTCTGACGGCTTTGATGATCAGTTTCGTTCAAAGCACATCAAAAATCATAGAAAAAACAAAGTGACGAATGTAATAGTAAATATTTATCACTATTTTCTAGCAAGAAAGTTGTTATTAGGCACCCCTCATAGTACGATGGCAAATCGATCAAATAACTATCCTGTTAAAGTTCCAAGCCACTGCTATCTGATCTTTATTGGAGAACATACTATTCTAAGAGGCATTTCTAAGACGATAGCGGGTTTTAGAGGAGAGAATTTGGTTGGTACATTCGGTCGGTCGCGATCGACTATGTAGATCAGTGGTTCTCAACCATTTTTTACCTATGGACCCCTTCTGATTCCTCTTTTGTAGCTCAGCTAGTGGTTTGTTAGAATCTTTCGATCTTTCGACAAAATAACCGCGGTATTTGGCTTCGGTTTTTTACATTCTAATTTCTAAGCACACCGTGGTCAACTCTGCTTTTCATCCTTCCGAGGTCAACTAGAGTACAAGTACCAGGATAAATTTAATATTCTGATAAAATATTCTAGATAATCTTGATGGCATTATAAGACGAACAGAAAGGAACCTGTTGTTAAAACTCAAGACAGCCCTGATCGAGTAAACATATGATCAAAAGACATCTCAGCCATGACCATCCCATCTTTTTTATTCTGATATAGTGTATTTAGGGTCACGTTATCTGTATCCTTCACTTTTTAAAGATTGTAGAAGTAATAAGGCGCAGGAGTGGCTGTGTGGTAAGTAGCTTGCTTACCAACCACATGGTTCCGGGTTCAGTCCCACTGCGTGGCATCTTGGGCAAGTGTCTTCTACTATAGCCTCGGGCCGACCAAAGCCTTGTGAGTGGATTTGGTAGACGGAAACTGAAAGAAACACTGTCAAATAAACGGCGGTGCATCAGCATGGCCGCAGCTCTGAGCTGAAACTAAAAAAAAAGGAAAAAAAAGTTTGGTTGCTGTTTCTAGTAAATCGAGCAACCACATAGATGCTTCTTCATTGGCACAGGTAGAAAAGAAATTATTGATGAAGGTAAATGTTGATAGAACATCAAGAAGCAACTAACTTGAAGTTAATGAGATTATTATTTCACAGTCTATTAACCTCATCTCGAAAGATGAGGTTAATAGTCCGAAAACTAATAAGCTTATTAACAACAACTAATATAATTAATTGTAATCTTATCGACAATAACTCAACGTGGTTAATATGCATAATGGTGTGCCAGAGTACTGCCGAATACAGAGGAAGAATAAAGACATTTAAAGACATTTCTCAAGAAGAGAACAAACAGAATGATTTTCATACAAATAACAATACATTTTTTTTCTGTACCTTTATGTGCACTGGGAATTCATCTCAGATATTTAGAAATTCAATCCATTAAAATGAACTTTGTTTGGTTTATGGCTGTGTGGTTAAGAATCTCGCTTCGCAATCACATGGTTTCAGGTTCAGTCCCACTGCAAGGCACCTTAGGCAAGTATCTTCTGCTATAGCCATGGGTCGACCAGTGCTTTGTGAGTGCATGTGATACAGTGTGAAACCCCGTCGTGTGTGTGTGTGTATAATTTGTGTGTATTTGTCCCCACCACCACTGTTTGATAATCGGTGAAGGTTTGTTTACGTCCCCGTAACTTAGTGACTTCCGAAAAAGAACCTGATAGAATAAGAACCAGATTTTAAAGATAAGTCCTGGGGTCGATTTATTCAACTAAACACTTCAAGGCAGTGCTCCAGCATGTACGCAGGCCAATGACTGAAACAACTAAAAGATAAAAAATGTATTCTTGTTGTTTAGCCCCAGGCCGTCTTGATCACGAAGACCGAAGATTAAAAGTATCAGCTGTGGTCGTTTTAGTTTTTACTTTCAGATATACCATAAAATTCAATGTGTAAATTGCTTTTTGATTTTTTAAAAAACCAAAATCAAAGTTAGAGCTGGCAGAAACGTTAGCACGACGGGCGAAATGCTTAGCGGTATTTCGTCTGTCGTTACGTTCAGAGTTCAAATTCCGCCGAGGTCGACTTTGCCTTTCATCTTTTCGGGGTCGATAAATTAAGTACCAGTTACGCACTGGGGTCGATATAATCGACTTAATCCGTTTGTCTGTCCTTGTTTGTCCCCTCTGTGTTTAGCCCCTTGTGGGTAGTAAAGAAATATATATATATATATATATTATAGGGTGGCCCAAAGGCGGCGAGCTGGCAGAAACGGTAGCACGCAGGGCGTTTGTCTTTACGTTCTAAGTTCAAATTCCGCCGAGGTCGACTTCACCTTTCATCCTCTCGGGGTCAATAAATTAAGTACCAGTTGCGTACTGGGATTGATCTAATCGACTGGCCTCCTCCCCTCCCCCCAAATTTCGGGCCTTGTGCCTAGAGTAAAAGTATATAGGGTGGCCCAAAAGTAGGTTTACAGTTATTCAACTATCTCTTTTGCATTCATATATTAGCAGTTTAGATCTTAATTTAAAAAAAAAAAAAAATGTGAAACCATTATTCTATGCTAATTTAGTTAATTTTGTCAAGCTCCCTTTTCATTTTGTAAGATAGAAATGTAATAAATGAAATAAAATGTTTTAAAGAAATTTAAAGTGCCTACGTGATAACTGTAAACCTACTTTTGGGCCACCCTGTATAATTCATGGTATTTGGCGGAAAAGTTTTCTCCAATTACTTTAAAAAAAACCCAAAAAAAACTGTATTTTTTTATCTTTTACTAGTTTTAGTCATTAGACTGCGGCCATGTTGGAGCACCATCTTGAAGAATTTTTAGTCGAATGAATCGACCCCAGTACTCATTTCTTTTTTTAAAGCCTGGTACTTAGTTTATCGGTCACTTCGCCGAACCGCTAAGTTACGGGGGCGTAAACACACCAACACCGTCGTCAAGCGGTGGTGACACACACGCACACACATGACGGGCTTCTTTCAGTTTATAGTAGAAGACACTTGTCCCGGAATCATGTTTTTGGGAAGCATTCTTGTGGTAAGAAGCTTCTTACTACACTGCCGTGCCTGCACCTATAAAGCAATTTGGCTTTATTATTGTTTGTTGTTTTGTTATATACTCTCTTACTCTTTTACTTGTTTCAGTCATTTAACTGTGGCCATGCTGGAGCACCGTCCTTAGTCGAGCAAATCGACTCCGGGACTTATTCTTTGTAAGCCTAGTACTTATTCTATCGGTTGTCAAGCGACGTTGGGGGACAAACACACATACACACACACACACACACACACACACACAGACATATATATATGTATATACGACGGGCTTCTTTCAGTTTCCGTCTACCGAATCCACTCACAAGACACTTGCCAGTGGGACTGAATCCGGAACTATGTGGTTCGTAAGCCAGCTACTTACCACACAGCCACTCCTACGCCTATAGTTTATAGTATTTATTTCATATAAAATGACATTAAAAATTAATACATTGCATTATAGTAGATAATCTAATCTTGTATCAGTTGTACAACTCTGCGTGTTATAAGGACAGTTTAAGTAAAAAAAAAAAAAATCGAAATGTATGATTACATATTTATGCTTGGACTATTAGGATAATTTATCTAGGACTATATTATCCAATGTGTCCTTCCGATTTTATGACATTATAGTATGATTTGAGGGAGACTTGGTTGCTTTTTCTAGTAGCGTATAAGAACCTGTTGGGGGAGTGCATCTGTGCTGAGAGAAATAACCTTTAATTTTACAAATCCGTAGGTAATTAATTTGTTAAATTAATGTTTTGGGTATAAAGCGTGAACAGTTACTTTTTTTTTTCAGTGTATTTTCAGACTTCGCCAGAGTTGTTTCATATCTAAATGCAGACGAAATTTCTTCTACAGACTCGGCGGCGGTTCCTATTCTCGTTTGACGTGAACATCTTTTCGTGTAGAAAGAGGAGGGAAAAAAACCCAACTCCTTAAAATCATTCTCTACGCTTTTAAAGAAAGATGGACATGTTAGATAATATAGTACATTTAAGACTAGATTATCCAAAATCTGAGTAGAGGAAAAAACCAATAACAACAACAACAAAAAGATGTGATGGTCACGGTTATAATGCTCAATCAGGACTGAAATGAGACTGAGCAACAACTACCACTGTAACTTCTACTATTTATCACGTTTTGTAACTATTATGCGAAAATACACGATTACTCCCACCTTTTGTTAGCAAAGTATGGCCAGAGTATTGATTTATTTTTGTATCGATCTATTTTTGCCGAACATTGACCTTGTGATCAGTTTAAAGAAATCGATACTTTGAGAGTGTTGAAATGAAATGCTTGAGTGGATTAGGTATCGGAGACATCTACGTTTTTTATGACATCGCGAGATCAAATCGTCTGATGGCATTTAGTTGTTTGTAGTTTGTTAGCACTTTATTTTGCATTGTCTAAACCAGGCATCGGCAACATTGTTCAAGAAGCGGGCCGCTTGAGACCTGATTCGATATCAAGCAGGCCGCACTACTAAAAAATATTCAAGGTAATTTTTTTATTAGGCATACCATTCAGAAAGTTCCACTAGCTGCAGTTTGTCCGTGACTGGTGTAAATTAACCAAGATGTCGAGAATACATACATGCCATGCATGCTTGCATATATATATATATATAAGTCTACAATCACAATAAACGTTCTTGTATGATTATATATATATGCAAGCATGCGTGCATATATATATATATATATATATATAATATATATATATATAATATATATATATAATATATATATATATATGCACGCACGCATGCTTGCATATATATATATATAATTATACAAGAACGTTTATTGTGATTGTAGACAGATGGATTATTTTCTATTTAGGTTGGAAAGTTTCACATATTTATCTCCTGAACTCCAGGAAACTGGAAGTAAGCATCAACCTTTGAAATTCCTTCGGGACTTAGGAGTCATTTATACTGGAATCGATCCCAAGTATCTTACCAGTATTTGTTTCATCGATTCCTTTAATAGATGGAAGGTAAGGTCCAATCCAATAAGATTTGAATTTAGTTAGCTAGTTCAAAGGTCAGTGTAACATCTAGTTTGATGTTTTTTTCTTATCTTCATCATAGTTAACCTGAATATTGGTATCTTTCGATTATTTTAATTTTTTTATGCATAGGTGTTGAATTAACTCACAGTATATTGCTGATATTTATCCTAACGACCCTAGAGTGGAGTGGGTGTGAAAGAATTGGTGAGATTTGGGATCAAAACGTAAAGATATGATTCTAAATCCAAATTTTATAACCTAAGAATATCATAGGTGCACAGTAATGTGTATTTCAAGAGGAAATAACTTGGTGGTATATGTATCCTCTCCAGGTACACTTGGCTGTTGCCTTCTGTGGGAGAACCTTTTCTGATCGTTGATGGGTTTTATTTTCAATCCAGTCTACACACCCTCTTCACAGTGGCGTAGCTGGAGTGTGTGCAACCTGCTACCTCATTTTGCTGTGTAAGCCTATACAAGCTTGTACAGGAATCCTAAAAGTGTCTTCCCATAAAAGCGTCGCCCGGAGCGGACCGCCCCGCCCATTCTCCACTACACTACTGCCTCCTCATTCCGTGAGGCCGGTTTAGTTGCCTGATATCCATCTAATCAGGAAACTAAATGTCGTTCAATATCTAATTTTATGGTTCGCATTACTGAAACCTTGGCTGCATTTTTAAAACGAAAGTGTACCTGGTTCACACTTTGAGTTCAAAGTATCTAACAAGGAGTTTAGTTGAGATTATTGACATCTATCACGTGCATTTTTGCCATATTTCAACCGAACACGGAAGAGCCTCGGCACGGTCATTCGAACTGCTTGGAACAACAGCCAAACCTCTCAAAGCATACTCTTAGATTAAGAAAGGAAAAGGCAAATTGGATATTGCAGTCTTAGATACACTGTCTGAAAGAGGAACGGTGGAATGGCTATGATTTGAATGTTGTCTACTAGATCAGATTAGAACTGGAACTGGCAACAATAGATAAATGGGTCCTCCGTTGGTTTTGGTGATAAGTACTTCATTTGTTCAGTCTATTGAGCCACCTGCTAATTGAATTCTAGTGTAAGTGTTGAGAATTCCACAGAGGCATTTATTTTAACGTTAACACTAGAGACAGATTTTTTACGCCTGAGAATCTTGTATCGTTATAAGGCCACTATTCGATCTTACATTAGGTATTGCGGTCATCTTTGGGCTGGTGCCTCGTTTGAGAGTTTTAACTTGCTTGATTGAATTCAGAATTGAGTTGTTTACACGGTGGATCCTCTTTTTTTTTTACTGCTGGGCTGATGTCTTTGACCCATCGTCGAAATTTTCTTCGTTGTGTCTTTTCTATTTTATGGTTATTGTTTTGAACTTTTTGGTCTAGCACCATCTATCAAGACTTTTTAAACGGGTCACTCGCTCCTCTTCTTAGGCGTATCATTTCTCCGTTGAGCTTCTTGATAGTCATAACTTCATTTATTATAATAGCTTCTTTCCTCAAACTGCTACTCTCTGGAACTCACTACTATCACCTTGTTTTCCTCTGGACTATGATATTCAATTCTTTAAGCTTTCTATCAATCGACATATTTTGAATTTGCAGGTCCTTATTTTTTCGTCTTTGTAGTCTCTTGCGCTAGTTGTCTCAAGCATTGTTTGGGATAAAATAATATATATATATATATATATAGTTAATCCAAACAGAAAACACAAAAAGAAAAACACAGCAACGCGAGGACGTGGAACAAATATAGTATTATTGGACGCTCAGGAAAGAAGGGAAGAAGGAGGGTTTAACGTTTCGAGCGGAGCTCTTCGTCGGAAACAAAGGAGAAGGAAAGATCCCGAGAAGGGAAGACAGAGGAAAAAAAATTGCTGGCGGTGCTCACGAGGTCACATGTTGAAAGCATATATATATAATATATATATCTCTATATATAATATATATATATAAACAAACGAAACGTATAAAAGTCGTTCCTTTAAATTGCGGGTGCAATCCTAAAATCCATCGGATGCGCTTCCACTCAGTTTTGTCCACCCAGTTTAACTTACAAGGCTTGCGTCGACATGAGTTTTGGGAAAAGACAGTTGTCTAAGATTCCAGGTACTGGTATAGAACCTAGGAACTCGTGATTCGAAAGCGAACTTCCTAACCACTTCGCAAGTCTAATCTTCGTAGGCAACACCACCATTACTCTAATCTTCGTTCCTTTCACAGCAACGTCACCACTCCCAGCACACACAATGCGCTTGCTTCCATTCTTCTGCCAGCTGTAATAGACAGCAAAGATCGTAGCGAACATCTAGCATGTAGTAATTAAGGTAGGCTATCCAGTCTTGGCTTTTTACTCCTTCCACAGTATTTGCAGCTAAAATTTTCTACTGAAATCTGCTTTTTGCAATACTCTGCGTCCTTGATAGAAAGTTGAGGCATACTGTCAAAGTTCGCCGTCTCCAGTCTGTCATTTCTCACTGCTGGAAAACTGCTCGCTTTTACTGCGAGTTGGATAACGCACTTGTTGCGTTCCGCTAGAGATCTAAATGTGACTTAGTTACCATGTTGTGCAGTTGCATAGCTAAGGAGTGGGTGGTGGGGGTTACACCAGGTGACGCTTTTATAGGGGCGGCACTTTTAAGTCTGCTGTATAAGCCTGTATCAGCTTGGGGGCCCGGGGATGAGCGGCAAACTCAAGGATTGTCCTGGGCGGTACACTCTAGACACGCTACTTATGTTGTGCCGCGCCTCTACCACCGGGACCTACCAAACAGCTTTTGTACTCGTGTTTCAACGCACCCCCTGTGGCACACACCACACAAATTTCGTGTTTCACATGGTCAAGGACCATATTCGCCGCTAGCACGTTGTTTACAGCTACTCTTCTCTATCGTCACTTCTTTACCACAGCTGCTTTAATTTTCCTCTTTAGTGAGACCAATCGTTTATAGTTGATGATGGTCTCCATCAATTCCTGCTTACCCAGTTCGCTGATTTGGTCCCTGAAATATTTCCGTGCTGAGGAAGACCCGTTCAGATTCCAATAACCGTGTCCTTGACCATTGTTCTTGTTTAAATTGATTGAACAGATCACGAATTTGTCGTTCCTATGGCTAACTACTCGAAACTGTTGACAACTTAAACGAAGCCGGACCTGCTAGAAATAGCTGGGAAATCTTTTATAACCTCCTACCGTCCCGCAAAAGGCGGGAGGAGACACTGGATAAAGTAGTTCTAGATATACAATGTATGTGAGAGAAAGATGGTGTTGCAATGGCTAGAATTCCTTTGATCAGCACAGATCTATTTGCTCAATCACAATTGGCCCGGGATTAAACAACACATGGAGGAACTTTCAAATGTAATTAAAATTTCAAGGATTTCTCAGTCGTTTCGTAACATTAAATAGTTTTTGTTTTATAAAAAGCCTCTTTCTTTTCTAACTTGATTTCTAATACTTTCTTTCCATCTTACGACTACCTGAATTACATATATTATTGAACATGCGTATGTAGTGTTAGTTTCTCTGTATGTGTATAGATAATTGAATTGACTTCAGTTTATGACAGACGCCTGATTTTATCGACCCTACAAGGATGAGGGTCAAATATCGATCTCTGCGGAATGTACTCCCGGAGCGTAATTAATTTTATCATTAGTAACAATCTCTCACTGTTTCCCCGGGGAAAGATAATTTAATAAATCTTCTTTATCACCTTCACCTCCTTCATTTTTACTGCTATATTGTTGCATAATAATTGTTTCTGATCTAGGTACAGGGTCAACAGTTTTGAGGGGAGGGGTTTAGTCGATTATATAGACTCCAGTACTTGACTGGTACTTCATTTTATCGACACCAGAAGGATGAAAAACAAAGATGTTCGTATTTGAACATCTCCTGGTGAGCTTTCTAAAACCGCGCTTGGTGTTTTAGTAGTTGAAATTTTGTTTTTGTGTGGGGAACATAGACGATTTTCTTTTAAGATGATTCAGAGGGCAATGGAATTTTTACTGTTTTTAAAACTACTACAAAATACTAATTTTTAAGAGGAAGAATTTACGCGCATAAACTTCACAGGTTCCTCTTCAAAACTTTTAAGATTGATACAGTTGAAGTTAGGAAAAATATGAACGAAAATGAAATTTCAGTGGTTTGATATATGGGTTATAAAAGAAATGGGTATTGTGGTTAATACTGGTCCTCAACAGGAAAAAGAACGGATGTACAATATAAGTGATAAGTTAGGATTAATAATTGTTACTACAGTCCAGCTGGAGAGGACGGTTCACTCTGGGTGGCGCTTTTATTGGGGGACACTTTTGAGTCTGCTGTATAAAAGTTTCTTCTTTTTCCAACCAGGACTCACGCCATTAGCCACAAAGAATAATCTCTAATTCGAGCCTACTCTAAGCTACTAAGAATGCGTGTGGCAACTTGAAAATCCACCCACCACACGCGATAGACTGGCGGTTGCACGGGCGCGAAAGCTACGTTGTTATCCTCATTCCGTAAACGGTTGCTTTTAATGGGTGGAGAGCTGAACCATCCTGGGATACAGAGGATTCGCAATCTAGACTAGTGTCTGAAAGTTTACCACACCCTAGTGGGTATAACATGGTTCCTCTGCTTTGTGGCAGAAGTATGAAGAAAGAGTGAGGGGAAGTTGTGGTGAAAGAGTACAGCGGGGTTCACCCCCCCCCCCGGAGCCTCGTGGAATTTACGTGTTTTTGCTCAATAAACACTCACAATGCCCGGTTTGGGAATCGAAACCGTGTTCTTACGACCGCGAGTCCGCTGCCCTAACCACTGGGCCATTGCGTCTCCACTGTATAAAAGCTTGTATAGGAGTGGGGGACATTAGGGTGGCAAATTCACAGGTTACCCCGAGTGGTATACACTCAAATTACGTCATTGCCAAGATCTTAATTTTTGTCCTTGTCTCTTAAGCAATACAAATCCGATTTATATTCGCAACATTTCCTTCTAGTTGCAATTCTTTTATGGTAAGGTGAGGTTAGAAAGGAATTTCACATTTATTTTTTGTTTTCTTTTTTCTTTTTTGGTTGCGTATCGTACTACCAGTTATTGTGAGGCAAGTCAGCCCTCATCGTTGGTACTCAACCAGATTATGAGGTGTGATCAACAGATCTGTTGTCCGAGATATGCCATAGCACAGACAGCTGAGGACTATAT
This sequence comes from Octopus sinensis, assembly GCF_006345805.1. NCBI lineage: Eukaryota > Metazoa > Mollusca > Cephalopoda > Octopoda > Octopodidae > Octopus > Octopus sinensis. Next base: position 56,335,535 of record NC_043012.1, on the reverse strand, counting down.
TGTACTTATCGACATGTAGTGGTTAATATAATGGGGATACAGTATCGTAGTTTGGATAAGTTGTATTATTTCCATTGTCAGGACGGTGAATTGCAGCGAACAGAATGTCTTGTGGTTATTTAGTTACGGCCGTTTGTGTTCACACCTTTTACAACTAAGATGTAAAATCCGATCTTTAGATGAAATCGGATTTTTTTATTGAAGAAATTTGAGTGATGATAATAAGCTTGGATGCGCACATACGCACATGCACGGGAACACAAAATTTGCACACAAGAAAATTTCTGCGCATACTCACAGCAACAAATAAGAGGGTACTTTGGTTTCGAGTTGAAATTCCCTGAGGTTGACTTTACTTTTCATCATCCTTCCTGAGTTGGCAAATTAAAGTACCGGTTCAAGTAGGGTTGATTTAACCACTTCATCACTTCCCCGATATTTGTGGCATTGTGCCACGCAGGGCACCTAATGAATTGTTTGTTTACTATTGTTGTTTTTGTTGGCTACATGTGGTAGTGGTACCTTTTAAGTGGTATAAATATAGGTACTTCCCTATTATTGGCAGCCATTGCCAAAACATCTGAGGGATCTTCATGTAGTAGGGGTAGATGTTTTCAAGAAACAACTTGACCTCCTGGTTTCCAAGTTTCCCAGAAGGCCTTATATCACGGCAAGAAACTCAAAAGAAGGCAGCAATGTCGAACTCCGTCCTTCACCAAAAGTTAATCGCATAAGAATTGCCATTGAAAAAGTAATTACATTGGCGGTGCTCCAGCATAGCCACAGCCTTTGGACAGGAACGTATAAAAGAATTAGTAAATAAACTATAAAACAATTACCCAATTCCTTGCTGTTTTCCTTCTCCATAAGGTAGTGGTAGCTATTCCGAAAGTCCATCGACCAAATACTGTTACACCAGTCTCATGAGTGTAATAGTTTATTTACTAACTCTTTATTAAATATTATATATATATATATATATATATATATATATATATATATATATATATATATACTAGCAGTATCGCCCGGCGTTGCTCAGGTTTGTAAGGGAAATAACTATAAAGCATTTTTAGAGAGTTATAGCCAAAAAATAGGAAAAAAATGATGGTAAATTTTTTTTGAGAATAAAAAAAGGTGGAGTTGCGTCCCCTAGACAGTTTGCGGTTTGTGTTTCTGATTCTCGACCCCATGTCGAATTTATTGATTTTTTTCAGAACTGGGGGAACTTTTCAAAATTTTCGCTGCGTTAGTTTTGAATTATGACATTGGGCTATGTGTGTGTCAAGTTTCATCAGAATCGGTTGAAAGCCGTGGTCAGGGTGAGGGTACAAGCAAACAGACACACAGAAACACGCACAGACAAACTGCCGTTTATATATAGATATATATATATATATATATATATATATATATATATATATGTTAGTTAGTTAATTTGGCTCAAAAGCAAATAGCAAGGCCATGTAGGGGGACATGGAGTTAAGTACAGGGTGGTGTTCATGTAAAGAGTTCAGGCCACTTGAGGTCCAGGGAGGCTTTGAACAAAGCGGTCGTCGGCATCTTCACCATCTCGTCTGGCAGCTTGTTCCACGGATCCGCAACCCGGACGGAGAAAGCTCCTCTCCTTGAACGGTTGATAATAGGAAACATGCCTAAATATGTGCGTCGTTTAGCTTTCGTTATTGTTTCTGTGTTACTGGCCAGTACTTTTGTCTTCTACATGTGTTGGTATTTTTATGTTTAGTCTGATGGTTTCATTATTATTCTTTTTGTTGTTTTGCCCCAGATCAATTCTGATCGTGCAGGCCTTTGATCAAAAATATTCCTTCCTTGACCATCCCGCATATATTTCCAAACAGAGTATCTAGAACATCTACTCATTGTCTTTTCGTTTTTAAATGCAGGGTGTCTTGACAGAGATTTGGCAACTGTTTCTGGATGGTCGAGCACTCACCTATAAGTTTCCTCTTTGGTTTGGTGACCGTTACACTATATTTGATGCTCGATCTGTTAGAACTAGTAGCCAAATCTACTTCAGAGTTCACTCTATCGTCTTAAATCAGATGATTAATCTGAATAATTTTCTAATTTTGGCACAATTTGAGAGGAAGGGTGGCAAATTCACAGGTTAAACTTTATTTTGTCGATCCAGGAGAGATAAAAGACAAAAATTTGCCTCGGCGAGATTTGAACTCAAACACATAAAGAGCCGGAACTAATATAGTAAGGCATTTTGTCTGATACTTTAACGATTCTGCCGTATTATATGTGACAAATAGTTATCAAAAGAAGGCTATGATCTTTATACTAGATGGTTTTAATTTTTTTATTATTATATTTAAATGGTTTAACTTGGAAGGATATGACTGTACCTGTGACCTTTGTAAGCCCTCTGAGACTGGTTAGATCAATGTGGTCGACATTCTTATTGAACAATTGCTAGTTGATGTGGGAGATTTAAACCATCGCTCAGCTTAACACCACATCTTGTCACTCAGTGTCTTTAATTGAGTCCACTTTATTGCAGGCATTCTGGCCTGGTCTCCGGTTTACGGATAATTTCCCCTTCTCCTCCTACCAATCTCAGAGACCATGGAAAAGGAGCATGGACACTCCTTTTCCCCACTCTGAGTAAGTGATTAAAAAAAAAAAAAAAGCAATGCAAGTTCAGGGGTGCAGGAAAAATTTTGAGCAGAATGAGAATTCTCGTTGGTTGATATCAGAAGAAAAACGGGCTTGGATAAAGGATTAAAGCGATGTCTGGAGTCATGATTACAATATGAACGACGGAAGGGGGAAACGTGAATGAATAGGGTGGGTGGGTTTGAGTGTTGGTTGCACGAGATCAACCAGCTTCGAGGTGTAGAGGGGTCACTAGCAGCGGTAGGAAGGGCACAGTAAGGAGACAGTATGTCTACGAGCTAGAAGTCAGAGTGCGTTAATGAGCGATTTCATGCTAATAGTGGAACCATAATAGAATCTAATAATCACTGGACTCTAAGGTTGTATTGGCAATTATCAATAGATTAGAGACAAAAAAATGTTACTTTGCCAAGATGGGAGGAACTATAGGCATTCTTTTTTCCCCACGGCAAACAAAATATTCTTCTCTTTGTGTGTGTGTGTGTTTAATTTTTACTTTTGCTTTCATTGATAGTGTTATTGATTAGACCTGTATCGGCTCTAAACAAGCAGACCTATGATCAAAGATATTCCTATCGTAACCATCCTGCTTGATTTGTTTTTCACAGACTGTTTAATAGGAGTTTTTGATGCATCAGTTTCAAAGAACCCCCTCTTATACAGCGCCTCCTCGTCTTTAAAAACAAAACAAAAAAAAAAATTAAAAGAAAACGACAGCTGGTGTGAGTTAAATGAGGTACGGCTACTATTTCTAACAGGTCAAGTGACTATGTATGTACAGCAAGGGTTGAAAAGCTTGTTACTATCAGAGGCGAACTGCATGTGTGTAAGGAACAGTATGGGAGCGCATATGTGGTGAGAAAATAATGAATCTAATTTGACAAATTCCTGGCTATACAACTTCTATTCAATTATTGTTTTTTTAGTTATGTTTATGAGAATGGACTAAACAGACCAGGAGGAGACGGATGGGGATGGAAGAGTGGCTGAAGAGGTCACAGATGTGCGACGAATGATTTCCAGAGAGTGGACATAAGATAAAATAACAATAATAAACGAGTGAAGAACGATTACGTAGTGCGTGTTCGTCTGACATGAAAAAAAAAATGACCGTCCCGAAATACAAAAATGTTTTAGTTTTAAAGGCTTAGACCACTTTTTATTTATTTATCTATTTATTTATTTTATACATATAGGCGCAGGCGTGGCTGTGTGGTAAGAAGCTTTAGTTCAAATTCCGCCGAGGTCGACTTTGCCTTTCATCCTTTCGGGGTCGATAAATTAAGTACCTGTTACGCACTGGGGTCAATGTAATCGACTTAATCTCCTTGTCTGTCCTTGTTTGTCCCCTCTATGTTTAGCCCCTTGTGGCCAATAAAGAAATAAGAACCTTGCTCCCCAATCATATAGTTCCTGGTTCAGTCCCCACTGCATGGCACCTTGCGTGTCTTCTACTTTATCCTCGGACCTACCAAAACCTTGTGAGTGGATTTGGTAGACGGAAACTGAAAGAAGCCCGTCACACACACACACGTGTGTGTGTGTCTTTGTGTCTATGTCCTCCACCACCGCTTGACAACCAGCGTTGGTGTGTTTACGTCCTCGTAACTTAGCGTTCAGCAAAATATACCGATAGAATATGTACTAAGCTTTAAAAAAGTACTGGGGGTCGATTAATTCGACTATAAGTACGTTAAGGCGGTGCTCCAGCATGGCCACAGTCTAATGACTGAAACAAGTAAAAGATGAAAGACTGGTTTTGGAGACTTCGTTGATAATCAGACTCAAATTTTGAGTGTGGTCGAGAGGGCCCTCGTCCTCAGATTTAGAGGTTTCTTCGCTCGCTCGTTATTTCAACGTAAGTCAGTCCGTGTAGTTAAAGGACAGTGTCCATAAATGTTTGATGATATCATCGTTCCGTAGGTTGTTAACACAGTTATAAATGAGATTAAATATTTATAGTATTCGATCGATTGAATAACTTGTATGGGGAGGGGGAAACGAAGTAATACATTTTACACACACACGCACATACACACACACACACACACACACACACACACACACACACATTGTATAACAACTATATCGCACCGAAAGCATTTTCCAGACGAGGAAGAACTCTGATATTTTCATTCAAACTCGCTATTGATTATTCTTTTTATCTTCTTCATAAATAGTTTTGTAAGCTGGAAAGTTTTCAGATAGAGGGAGAAGATCGATATCTTCAACTAAATGTCACAACATTCAAAATATTTGATGGAATATGCCTATCATGTCAGAATCTTCCTTTGATGGTATTTTCTCTGCAGAAATTTTTCCGTATAGAAATCATCATTTACTTTGCAACAAGTCCGCGGATTTACAGTACTTTTTTAATTTTTTTTTTTATTTGGAAGTTTGATTTCCTTAACATTTGAAATAATTTTATTGATGAGACTGAATTAGCAAAATAACCAATAAAACGAGGATTTGGAACAGATTTAGATTTACTTTCTATACGTTTGGTACGTATGACAATATAGTTGGATATTTTTTCAGCATTTTCCTACGTCATCTTGGAGAGGCAAAAAAAAAAAAAAAATTGCCGCGTTATTGGATAGCTTCAGGTTGCGATCTTCGTCGGCCGAAGCGGCAGCTCTTAGCAAGTTTCCAATAACTGTGTTTTTATTAGAAATGTGTTTTTCGTTTACTGACGGACTAGCATTTTGGGAAAGGACTGTAAAGATGCAAATATCTTTAATTTGAAAATTCCAGCATACAATGCACTGAATCTTATATTAAGTGAACTCCACTTAGAAAAAGATTCTCTCCTTTTCTTTCTTAGTTGCAGACGTTATATTTAAAGAAACCGCCATTTAAAGATTTTGGAGAGAGAAAGAAAAAATGATTTCGAAGAATCTGTTTATTTATTTGTTTGTTGTCTGACTGAAGCGGTGAATAGTTTGGTATTGCAATTATTTATTTATAGTCTGGCAAATATATTGGAAAGGTCACAGTAGCTAATGCAATAATCGTGAATTTACCTGCTTGCATGTCATCGACAGCAACAGACTTGTATTAACATAGAAGGAGAGTCCGGCTAATGCAACCAATGAGAACCTGGTTGCTATGGTATTATCGCTGCGCAGGTGAACTTATATTGTAGTTGGCATCAGTGACATAAGATGTAAGAATGCGTGGATTACTGCTGAAGATTATTTCAAAACTTTCCTAACACCTTTTCCTGTTCATCTGTCAGTATCTCACCGGAAAACCATGGAAAGAAGCGTCAACATATTTTGCTCTCTCGTGTTGCTCAGCATTGCACACTTGTTACTACTGGTTGTCGATGTTTATGGAACGAACAGTAATCCCCATGAAGAGAACATGTTTGTTCGCACTTCACCTCCTCCTTCTCACCATAAATCGAGCAGTTTAATTGACTGTATGGATTCACCTTGTGCGAAAGTGACAACTCAAACAGAATCAGTGACAACTAAAACAGAGTTTATCAACAATATTGGCAAAACGAGACAAGAACTAATTTCCGAAAATGAGAGAAGCAACAACATAAGCATCGAAAAACCACACAAACTAACTGTTGAAAGCCCACAAATGTTATATTTACATCAACCGCGAAGAGGAGTACGCAGATACAGACAAGTTAGAGAAGAGAAAAGAGTTGCCAAAAACAATACTTTCAAATCGATACCTAACGAAACAAAAAAATGCATTTCGAAACTAATCTCAGCAAAAGCAGACGACCAACTACTAATACAAGAAATATAACCAGACAAAAGATCCAGAGTGTGATAGAGGAATCGGCGGCGACTACCTTAGTGGCGAGTGCTACTGTTACCGTGCTAACATTTGATAATACATCGGAAATCGGACTCGATCAGTTCTACGACGACATGGCACCGACTAATATCTATTTTGTGAAGAAACCTCCGAATAGAGACGCGTCAGAAATCGGCAACACACTGACCTACGACTGTGAGGTGGACACATCAAACCTGACCGTCAACCCAGAAATCTACTGGACTATACCCGGGGGAGAAGAAATGGAGAAGAAAGTAACCGAGGATCTTTACGCTGGAGACTTTCGCAAGGACATTTTCGTCACATCCAATCATTCTCTGGTGATCAAAAATGTCCGCAGGGAACACAAGGGTATATATAGATGTGTGGTGACTGTAGGACAGCATACTAAAATAGTATCGGTAGCGCTGAGCGTTAATAAAAAGACTAAATTCGAACTGTTGATACGTTTAGTTGTTGGCTTTTCGGCGGCACTTGTCATCATCGTAGTATTCGGTTCTCTTTGGATTGTTTTGCGATTTCTTAAAAATAGAAAAAGTCGATATATCCAGTGTAACCTTCATGAGTCTTTATAGTTTCTTCGGCCTTTTTTAAAAGAATTTTTTTTTGACTAGGAATCTTGTATTGAGCAACTAGTGTAAAAGACAGAAGAAAAAAAGTGTTTTGGAAGTATTGAAATGTTGATCTTTGATTTTGTTTTGCCGTACACATTTGTAAATGCTACATACTTCATAACTATTAGCATTGTTACAGTATAGTGAAAATATCTTTGTATAAATAGTGATACTGCCTGTCCTTCATTAACATATCATTGTGGAAACAACATTCTTTTTGTTGTAGTGTCTCTTTCTTCAACTGTTGTCATATATGTATGTGTATGTATGAATATATGTGTGTGTGTGATTATATATATATATATATGGGAGTAGTTGAGAGAAGAAAAATTGAAGAACATTCTTTTTTTAATTGAAAAAAAAAAAAAAATGCGCATCCCCCAAACCCAACAATTCTAAGTTTAAACAATATATTTTTGTACACGGAAAAATTTATATGAAAATTGAGGAAAAAAAAAATTATTCGTTTCTTATTTTTAGAAACTATGTTAGTAATTAACGTGAAATCTTTTTTTTTTTTTTGTATATATTTATCTTAATATGTGCATTATAAAGTTTTTAAAAATTCGATTTTGTTAAACCAACATCTATGTATGTATGTATGTATGTATGTATGTATGTATGTATGTATGTATGTATGTATGAAGTGTTAGTTTTATTATTGTTTTTATTACCAATGTTTATATAGACATGTATATATATATTTTTATACTCGATGGACCATTCGAAATTCACTGAATAATAATCGCTATTCCTCGGTTTAATATTGGTGCTTGTCATAAACAATTAACACTAGATGAAAGTAGTTTTGAGCGCTGTAGAGTGTCAGCCGCTTTTTGATATATCGCGCGCGCACACACGCGCACATACATACCTACAAACCAACCATGCCACACACATAGGCACGCGCACCGCACGCGTCTGTGCGTTCGTTCACACGAGTCGCGCACGCGTCACTTTCATATGCACGCGCACTTTTCAGCGTAACGTCTTACTGATATGTGGGCGTGTATATATTATGTATGCATGCATGCGCGTGCGTGTATTTGTATGATGATTTCATGCATATGTGCGCTCGTGCATGTGTACGCATGCATGTATGTATGTATACACACACACACGTACATATATATGTACACTTGTTTGCATATATTTAAATACTAATGTATGCAGGTATATACATACATACATACGTACATACATACATGCATACACATACATGCATTCACACACACATGTTTGTGTCTGTGTGTATATATATAAATGTTCTTTTGCATGCGTATGTGATTACACATACACGTGTTTGTGTGTGTGTGTGTGCATGTGATATAATTATTAAACTGACACTCTACATTGTTACAACAATTCTTATTGCGAATTTTTTGTGAATATTGTCTCTCATTGCGAATTATGTATACATATATATATATTATTATATATTTATATTTCTATAATTTTTTTTAGATAATTCAAAGGGAAAATTGAAATTTGTTTTTACATATTTGTAGTATATATATATAAATCATGTATATTTCTGGAATGCTTATTTAAGAAAAAATATTTATGTTGTTAATGAAATATTGTCAAAGAGTAAGCTAGTCGCCAACATCTCATTGTTATTGTGGTTATCTATTATTAATTACTCTGTTGTCGTGCGAATAATTATGATAGAAATGGCTTAAAACTAAAAAGTATCGGAAAAAAAAATATAAATAAAAAAAACCGCAACCCTTCTGCTTTTCATCAACTTTCTGCAAAATGGATTAATTATTTGTGATTAATCTCTCTTAATTGGTGGTCGATTGATCATTAATTGATGTTGTTTAATCTGCTGCTGCTGCTGCTGTTGCACGCAGTTTGTTTGAACGGGAAAATTTGGGCATTTTACTAATCAGATAGATGTTATTGAAATAATGTCTTTTATTGCGGGGGCGGGCGTGCAATTGTTCAAAATTTCAAGCACACCCCATTTCCTCCTTTGAAAGACGGCAGGGAAATTTGTTGAAGGTGATTTGGGGGAGAGGGTGAGGGGGGATCTGCTTGTTACAACATCAAGCAATTTGTTGTTATTTAGCCCTTGGTCAACCTTGATCGAGCAGACCTATGATGTAAAGACATCTTAATCATAGCGTTTATTATTATTATTATTATTATTATTATTATTATTATCATTATTATTATTATTATTTAACAAGGTAGGACTATTATATCCAATGAGTCCACTTTTCTTTGGGGTGGCGGTGGTGGTGGTGGTGTAGTGTTTGTGATTCGAAGGAGATTTGGTTGCTAGCGACCGTATAGAGACTCCCCAGCAGATCGAACAACTACGTAGAAAGAAGCTCGATTCCACCCTGCTCGTTGTTGTTGTCGTTATTGTTATTGTCAACCCTGATGGAACAAGCCTATGATCCTATTTTTCAGGTTATGTAACACTACAATATCCAGTGTGTCCTTTCCTTTACTTAAGAATGCAGGGTTTCATTCGAGAGAGATTTGGCTGCTATTTCCAGCACGAACAGGATCCCTCTCCCCCAGTCTCCTCTCCCTCAGCTGTGTGTGTGTGTGTGTATGTAAAACACCCTAGCTAGATAACCTATTTTATTGGTGTCTTCTATATCGGGTGAAAAGATATGACAAGATTCATTGTGGAAATCTCACAGTGTTAATAGATGTTCTATGTTAATGTGTCACCCACAAGACAATCAGCGCCAAATTCGTTTATGTATAACTATCGATTGCTTTCAGTGATCACACAACTCTGTTAAAAGTTCACTAATTGCTTGATTAGAGTTATCTATTGTTGTCGTAGTGTCTATTGTATTGTCTATTGAAAATATATCGATCATATTTGTAGATAGATGTGTATGATTTTAAAGACATGCTACATACACACATACACACACACCCACGTTTATATATTTATATCTGTATATATGTACGTTTGTCTTATACACACACACACACACACACATGTACATAGCTGTATATATGTGTGTATGTATATATGTATGTATATATATATATATATGTATATATGTGTGTGTGTATATATATAAATATAAATATGTATATATGCGTGTTTATATATATATATATATATATATATATGTGTGTGTGTGTGTGTGTGTGTGTGTGTGTGTGTGTTTGTATGTATGTATGTATGTATGAATGTGTATATGAGTATGTATATAAGTATATATATGTGTGTATTCATGTACACAAAGATAATACACATATACTCATACATGGTAGCTATATGTGAGTGTGTGTATATATATATATATATTATAGTAAAATGTGTGTAAAATATTCATCTGCTTAAGGGAAATTGTTATATTTTTTTATCCAGAAACAAAGGAGTATATATATATATATATATATATATTAACTTAGTTGTCTACACAGTGATAGAAATTGTAAATCATTGTTGAAGATGTAACTTACGATTACTGTTCTGTTTTTGATTTTAATTTTTTTTTTTTATTTAAGCTGCATTTTTGTTTGTTTTTGGTATTAAAATATTTTTGTATAATTTTATAATAGTTGAAATATCAGATGAATAAAAATATCCAGTTGATATTCTAACAAAATGCTGTTTATTTTATTTCATTTAATGATGTGTTACGTTTGTTTTTTTAAAAATCTCACAAGTTTGTATTTCCAATTTGTTTTATTGAACTAAAAAAATCAGATGTGAAACTTGAAAAAGTTTAGCATGTTAACTTGTTAATTTGAACTTTGCTCACATCATCATTGTCATCATCATCATTTTAATGTTCACTTTTCCATGCTTACATGGATCTGGCAGAATTGAGGCAGATTTTTCTTCAGTTGGATATTTTTCCATGGAAGATTGGAAACAAAAGACACCACCTGTATGGTGGTGACACTTGTTTACACCAAATCACACAATGTCAAGACAATGAGACTCTCTCTCTCTCTCTCTCACACACACACATACACAAGCACACATGCACACTCACACTTATACATTACATACGTATGTATATCTATCTATCCATCCACACACACAAAGTGGATTTGGTTCAGTTTCCATCTACCAGATCTCCTCACAAGGCTTTGGTTGGCCTGGGGCTATAGTAGAAGGTATTTGTCCAAGGTGCAATGCAGTGGGGACTGAATCTGAAGCCAGGTGAGTTGGGAAGCAACCTCTTTTTAATTACATAGTCATGCCTGCATCTATAAGACCACATTTTCATATTCTGTGTGTCTATGTATATTTTTAAAATTTTATTTTATGGTTCAATCATATGAAACAAAGCAGCACCTTTAACCTTTTTTGCAAAACTTCTAAATATCACTGGAAGAAATTTGGATAAAGATCACAACTAATGTAATGGATTATCCTTATATTCAAGTCTTGGTCTGAATGCTCATGACTGTGGGATTCTACAAAAGACACCCTAAGGCAAGCCCACGTGACATTCCCACCTCTGATTTATTTCAGTTTATCATATTGTGTCATCATCCTGAAACTGTACCAGAAGACACTTGCTCAATATGTTATGTGAGTTTACAATTGAATTTCTTAACCACTTGACCATATCATAATATTGCTAACTACAGGGTATTAATGTTAAATTTGGCAGTTTGTATAAAAGGAAAAGAAAACACAATTTTCCATCCAAAAACAAAAGTATTTTAAATCACAAAATATCGACTAGATTATGGCTGGGAGATAACAGTTTACCCAAAGTAGCCACCTCTCAGCTTCAAGATGGTTCCAGAACCTTGTGCATACAGTTCTTACTGTGACCCTGGAAGATCTTTGAACATTTTGATCTTGGCCATCAGCTTGGCCTTGGTGCTGCAGGCAGAGCAGTTGGTGTCCTCAACCACACTGAACACATTGTCATCTTTGGGATTACAATTGAGGGAATTAGGAAACTAGAATTCTCTGATAACCACTTCTGACTCTTTCTGGGGGTATGGCAAGGAGCTGAATCCTGCTGCCACGCATATGGCCTTCCAGCAGCAACCTTCTTTAGCCAGGATTAGACCACAAGTCTTCAGCAGCTTCACATAATTGCTTGAATTGAGCCTAAGGCCCTATTCAAAGATGCGCGGTGGCATAACATCACCCTCACTGGAGCCACACCAAAAAATCATTACAATTTGGGGGAACTTGGTTTTCATGATGTCTATGTCACGTCTTACAGCCTTTACACTGTTCACAGAGCATTGAGCAGCAGTCATAATGTCAGCATTTTGATACCTAGTGCAAATCATAATGATGCAAGTAACTCTTTTCCAATGTTCAGAAGGATACCAGTCCCCCATGTCAGCTGACGTTTTTTCAGTCTTTCTGCTTTCCAATGTCATTGACTGTTCATCAATACATCAAGCTGTTCCTAAAAAAAAGAAGTGCAGATAAAAAATGCAAGTTTAGGCTGAACACCTTGTATACAACATATTGCAGATATTGATCTGATCTTTCGCCTGCTAACCCAGTGTTTTTCACAGATGTGGGGGAATGGGCTATCCCTCTGGAGAGGCCTGTGAGGATTAAAAAGGCAGAAAACAAATTGACATCTTTCATCTTATATTTCAGTCATACTTATTCTTCAGTCTTTGGACTGTGGTTATGCTTGGGCACCAATTGACCTTGAAGAGTTTTAATCAAACAAATTGACTCAATACCTATTTTTTAAATCTGGTATATATTTTATTAGTCTTTTTTGCTAAGCTGCTAAATTACAGAGACATAAACAAACCAACACTGGCTGTCAATTGGTGGTGGTGGGTGTCAAAGGCACACACACACACGCACACTTTCTGTCTGCCAAATTTATTCACAAGGCATTGGTTAGCCCTGGAGCTTTAGAAGAAAATACTTGCCCAGATGAACACCACAGTGGAGAAAGAAGAATCATATGGATGCAAACTTCATTTTGTCTTCTCATTAAAAATGAAGGGTTTGCAATTAGTCCAGAACTTTTCTGTTTGAGAACCACTACTCAAGGTAGTCCCATCTCCCAATTATATTTCAACTGAGCACACACACAGACACACACTGACACGCATTTTAATGATTGTTTTTTATGTTCAGTTATGATAAAAACAATTTTGCATTTATCTGTTGAGTATAAATTTTACATTAATTTGTTGAGAATAAATTTACTCTTCTTAAAAAAAAGATTAATATTGACAGTGACTTAAAAGTTTCACCCAGCTAAGCCATTGTTGGACTACATTGAAGTTAATCTAGTCTCTAATACATTGAGATCTTTCTTGGCTATCTGGGTTTGTGTGAAGCAGAAATTGGACTGTAGGGTGAGTTGTGATGGAGAATTGTTTTGGAGAAACAAACACACAAACCCAAGAAAGATTTTAACTCAACAGAAACTATATAAAACCAACGATGGCTTAGCTGGTCAAAAATTCAGTCATTATATTCTTGTTTAAGAATATATATATTCTTATTCTTTCTTTTATTCTTTTACTTGTTTCAGTCATTTGACTATGGCTATGCTGGAGCACTGCCTTTAGTCAGATATATATATATTAGGTTTATTTATTTGTTTTGTAAGATTCCTGAGGTGAAATCATGTTTTGAAACAAATAAGCCTAGTACTTATTCTATCAGTCTCTTTTACCAAACCGCTAAGTTACGAGAATGTAAACACACCAGCATTGGTTGTCAAGCGATGTTGGAGGGACAAACACACACACACACATATATACGACAGGCTTCTTTCAGTTTCCGTCTACCAAATCCACTGACAAGGCTTTGGTCGGCCCGAGGCTATAGCAGACGACACTTGCCCAAGGCCATGCAGTGGGACTGAACCCAGAACCATGTGGTTGGGAAGCAAGCTACTCCTGCGCCTACATAAAATAAGAGCAATAATAAAATAATTCTGAAGTGGAGAACAAATATATAGTATGTGTGTTCATTTGCAAAAAAAAAAAAAAGAAAAGAAAAGAAAAAAAAATGACCATCCTAAAATATAACAATATATATGTATGTTTACATACATACTCCATGTAGATTAAGAAACTAATATAGTAACTATGACTACTAATGGTTTACCTTATTGAAAATATATAAATCTGAAATAATGTACTTATTCAATATATTGTAAATGATATTAAATAGAAAATCTCCAGATATTGTTTAATGACAAGTCAACTACTTTCATCCAATTTATAATTTGCAGATGCTTACTTAACAAGTGACAAGTGACAAGACACAAGAAGTTTGACAATTACAAATTACCTATCTTAGTGTGGGAGTTTCTATACACAGTGTTCTAAATTGGAACATATTGCTAAGATTATATGTGTATGTATATGTGAGACTGTATGTGTCTGTCTATTCAAATAGATAGATAGATAAATAGATAGGTAGACAGACAAGCACTGGCTGTATGATATGAAGTTTGCTTGGGCAAGTGTCTTCTACTATAACCTCAGACTGACCAAAGCCTTGTGAGAAGATTTGATTCATAGAAACTGAAAGAAGCCTGTTGCATGTGTGTGTGTATATATATATATATGACGAGAATTGATGAAGATAGTTGTGTGAAAAAGTGCCACACCCTAGCGGTTGAGGGATCCTGTAGAAGAGGTAGACCCAGGAAAACCTGGGACGAGGTGGTGGAGCATGACCTTCAAACTTTAGGTCTCACCGAGGAAATGACTAGAGACTGAGACCTATGGAAGTATGCTGTGCGTGAGAAGACCCGGCAGGACAAGTGAGACCATAACCCATGGCCTCTACCTGGGATGTAGCCAGTCCACTTATGCAACCTTTCCTTCTTGGGACACAAAACTCTACTTGTGAAGACCTGTTGAGGCAAGTGAGAATCAGAATCAAAATCGAAATCTATCAACATCAATGGAAATTATAGCTGTGATACCAGTGCCGGTGACACGTAAGCAAACCATCCGAACGTCACCATTGCCAGCGCCGCTCCGGCGGGCATCCGTGCCAGTGGCACATAAAAAGCACCATCTGATCGTGGCCGCTGCCAGCCTCGCCTGGCCCCCGTGCTAGTGGCACGTAAAAAGCACCCACTATACTCACAGAGTGGTTGGCATCAGGAAGGGCATCCAGCCGTAGAAACATTGCCAGATCAGACTGGGCCTGGTGCAGCCTTCTGGCTTCCCAGACCCCAGTTGAACCGTCCAACCCATGCTAGCATGGAAAGCGGACGCTAAATGATGATGATGATATATATGACAGTTAATTCATTTGACTAAAATCCAACATGGTTACAGTCTAATGACTGAAGCAAGCAAAAGATGAAAGATATATTTATATATATATATGTCATATAAAAAGCACTCAGTACTTCTGTAAAGTGGTTGGCATAGAAACCATGCCAAAGCAGAAAATAGTGCTTGGTATAGTCTTCTGGCTCACCAGCTCCTGTCAAATCACCCATCCAACCCATGCCAGCATGGAAAGCAAACATTAAATGATTAAGATGATCTTGTTTGTGTGTGTTGTACATTTTAGTTCAGAATACATTACATCTCTTATGTTTTATACTTGGTGAGAATTCAGGTTCAATCAAATGATGCACCAATTTGTGTTTGTATATATATCAATCATATATATGTATATATACATAATATATATGTATATATATAAAATCATTATTTAACATCCATGTTTCCATACTTGCATGGGTCAGACAAAATTCAATGTGGCAGATTTTTTTATGCCCTTCATGTCACAAAACTTCACCTGTTTCCAAGTAAGGTAATATTTCTCCTACTGTGTTACCCTGAAAATAAGGCCCAGTCTTATATTAATTTTGCATCCAAAAAACACACTAGGGCTTATTTTCAGGGGATATCTTATATTTTTGCAGAAAGACATAAAAGTCTCATGTCCTCAGGTAAAAGGGAAAAATTATAAAAAGGAAACCTGTGTTTTTAGTTATCAAAAGTTTATTTATTTGCTTATGGTTTTTAGTCAAGTACTCTTTTGGAACATCATCATAAATCATCAAACCCCGCACTTCAGACTGAATTTCTTGCAAATCCATTTCCTGTAGAACCATGGACCCCAATCTCTGATGTTTGGCATTATAACTTTCCTTAAATGGACACTTTTTGTCCAAGTACCCTCCCTGTAGTGCATTGGCAATGCAGCTGTCTGTAATTTTATTCCATGAATTCTTCACCCAATTCACAACTTCTTGGAGGTTGGGTTTGACAAAGCTTCCACACTGATTTCTCTCCATACTATGTTCAATTCACTTCTATCTGCAAATAATCTTTGAAAGGCTTGTTTATTATAAGATCTAATGTTTCTCGATCTGAAGTCATTCCCGCGGGAATCATTATGTGGTCAATTCTTCTTTCAGAAAGGAAGGTTTCCATATCTTTTGCACGATGAGTACTGGCCAAATCCCAGACTAAAAAATCTCTTTGAGAACCATGTAAAACAAGTGGCATAGTTAAATCAACCCATTTTCTTTATAACAACTTGTGTGCACCAAGCCATTCTCCGTTTCAAGGACATAAACGCCTGAATCTCATTCCATTTTCTCTTTTTGTTTTGCCCTTAGTGATGGTAAGCAGTGAGACTTTTGTTTCATTAAGATGAATTGCTAAAATACAAGTAACTCTTGTACTTTCATAACCTGTTGAAGCTATGTAGATTGATGAGGTACCTGTCTGTTCAATTGTCGTTTTAGATCCTTGGCCCATAAATACTGCAGTCTCATCCATAGCAATTATATTGGAGAGATTGTATTTAGAAAAGTCGATACCATCAATGAAGGACTTGAATGCAAGTGCACGTTGAATCACTTCAGCATCCTCCAGCTTGAACAGTGTTGTCGATCTTCTTAGAGAGAGCTCATATCGCCAAAGGAAGTTATCCAACCAATGAATTGATACTTTGAATATCTCTGGGAATAGATCCAACTGTGTTGCCATTGCAAAAGCAAATTCTTGAAGATCAGCCCTGCGTACAATCATAATCTTTGTTCTTCAGTCAGCCATCCAGCTCCATAAATAATGGCTGTTGACCTGATCCACACTTGCACTTCTTAGCATTCTCCTCATCCATCTGTCTGCTGAGATTATCGTACTCTGCTCGCCATTTCCGAACCATTTGGAGATCCAACATCTCCTTACAGAATGCCGTGAGATTCTTGTTATGTGACTCTTCCACAATTCCTTTCTTGTACTCCATGGAATAATTCTTTCTTTTTATACTCATCTTGTCTGGGGAACAAAGGAGTCAATTCCGTGCATGTGTGCTTAGCACAGACGTTAGCCAAGCTGCAAATTCATGGAAGACTGCAAATGAACGACAATGACATTTGCTTACAACTAATGCACAATCTTGAAGCAAGGAGTTATGAACATGTGTACGCGCGCACGCACACACACACACACACACACACACAACAAGCTTCTTTCAGTTTCTGTGTTCCAAAGTCACTCACAAAGCTGTAGATGACTCAGGTCTATAGCAGAAGACACTAAAAGATTATGTTTGTCCTTATGGTAGGTCTCTTCTATTGTACTGCTTCACTCACATACCTCAGGACATATAAATAAAACTATTTATTGGTCATCTGATCTTGTGGAACAAATTCATGATGAGTAACACCCTTCAAGTTGAAGAAAATGATCGACATCACTGTTTTAGCAACAGCAATCCAACTCATAGTGACGGCTACCTTTTTGTTTTGACATTTTAACCATACATCCACATTTTGTTACATGCTATGACACTTAGAAAATTACTCTCTTTACTCTTTTACTTGTTTCAGTCATTTGACTGCAGCCATGCTGGAGCACCACCTTAAGTTGAGCAAATCAACCCCAGGACTTATTCTTTGTAAGCCTAGTACTTATTCTATCGGTCTCTTTTTGCCGAATCACTAAGTTATAGGGACGTAAACACACCAGCATCGGTTGTCAAGCAATGTTGGGGGGACAAACATAGACACACAAACACACACACACACACACACACACACATATATATGGCAGGCTTCTTTCAGTTTCCGTCTACCAAATCCACTCACAAGGCTTTGGTCAGCCCGAGGCTATAGTAGAAGACACTTGCCCAAGGTGCCACACAGTGGAACCATGTGGTTCATAAGCAAGCTACTTACTACACAGCCACTCCTACATCTACTATATATATATATATATATATGTATGTATGTATGTATACAATATCTTCATCATTGTTATAACATCTACTTTCCCATGCTTGAATGTTTTGGCTGGCCTGGATCTATAATAGAAGACATTTGCCCACATTGTGGTGTAGGGCATGTATGTACATTTTACATGTGCAAAAATGTATGTATCAAGATGTTGATGGAGAAAATGTGTAGTGAATGATAGTAACACAGTAGCCCTCATTAACACTGAAAAGAAAGAGGCATGAAAATGTTTTTTTATGAGAGGTTACCAACTGGAACTAACACAAGGTCCAGCTATTGAAGTTTATCAATTATATACTGGAAATGCATGAGAGGATATGATAGCAGAAAAAGCAGCTAGATCATCAGAGATAGGCTCTGAGATGCTCCAGTGAAGTAGGACACATGCTAGTTTCTCACATAGTTAATCAGGTAGTGCAGGAAAATGGAATACCCAATGATTAGCATAGCAGTATTATTATCAACTACTAGAATAGTAGTATAGTTAGTGTATACATTTAACTTGAAAGGTGGCAGGTTTTCAAAGAATTAATTTCATGCTATAAAATTAGCATTTTAATATTGGAGATCATTTTCTTTTTGTATTTAATGATTAATATTTATAGTTTTAGTCTGGCTAGATGGACTATCTTCCATACTCAGACAGTTTGCCCTGTTCTGCCTATATATATATATGTGTGTGTGTGTGTGTGTGTGTGTGTGTATGTATAAATATGTGTGTATACATGTATGTATATGTGTGTGTTTGTGCATACTTACACATTCACATACACATATTTATTTAAA
This sequence comes from Octopus sinensis, assembly GCF_006345805.1. Classification (NCBI taxonomy): domain Eukaryota; kingdom Metazoa; phylum Mollusca; class Cephalopoda; order Octopoda; family Octopodidae; genus Octopus; species Octopus sinensis. The sequence goes on along the minus strand of NC_043012.1, from coordinate 56,316,517 downwards.
TGACTCTGTGTGTGTGTATGTGTGTTGGAATATTTTTCAGTGTATGCTTCATATTTTTTCTCCTATGGTGATAGTAAGCTGACACATTTATCATGGTTTTGCACGTACAGCATAATAAATAAATATATGAATACACAGACAAAATCACTTGGTGAACAGCACGATGATGTGATAGATATTTTACAGTAAAAGACATACAGTTGTGATATTGCATGGTGGCATAGCTCGATGACTTTCCAATCAACAAAATTGCATGTATGTGAAGCACAGAGGGAGCCTCTATGCAGTTGCTCAACTTCCTAGAAATAGCAACGAAATTTCCCTGAAGTGTTTGTGGAATACTCTATCACATTTACACTTTGATTTACTAAGTATGTAGTTTTGTTGATTAAACAACTGGAATCCCCATTTCTTCTTTTATTTTTTATTTCTTTGAGCCACTGACCGCAGCCATGCTGGAGCACTGCCTTGAAAGGTTTTTTTTTTAACCAAATAGATCAACCTCAGTACTTATTCTATCAGTCTCTTTTGCTGAACTACTAAGTTATATGAATATAAACAATCAACACCGGTTGTGAAGTGATGGTGGGGGATACAAACACAAATGCAAAGACACAGACATATACATACATACACACACACACACACAATTTCTGTCTACCAAATTCACTCACAAGGCATTGGTTGGCCTAGGGCTGTAAGTAGAAACACTTGCAGTGAGATGGAACTTGGAAACCTGCAGTTGCAAAGTGAGCTTCTTCACTACACAGCTATGCCTGTGCCCATATTTTTGTCTACTTTACCATAACTTGCTCTTTATATCCCTACAAGAATTTCCTACTGGTATCTTGATAGATGTTATCCAAAATGGGTGTGACATTCTTGAATAGTGGATTTATGACCTCTACCCGATCGTCGAACAAAGAAACAAAGCTATGGGCTTGTTGTATAGCTCCTACACAAGGAGAAACATGTGATCAAAGGCATGCCGACCATGACCATCTTGTATTTTTGTTTATCTTGGACTACACTGTCCAGTGTTCTTATTTATTTTGTTTTTCTTTTTAAGATTGCATGATGCCATTTGAGGTATATCCACCTGCTGTCATCAGAAGGTTGAGTAACTGGGCAGTGGGTCCTTAGTTTGCATCAGATGAAATATGTATATGGGATTGATAAGTTATAAATTTAATTAGACTGAAAATTGAGTTTATAATAAAATCAAAAATAATCCTGGATGTTTGGAACAAAAGAAGGCTGGGAGAGTTGCAACTTACTCAAGTAAATGCAAATGAAACAGCAAAGGAACTGCTACATGGCGACCATACCATGCAACCCATAATTTTATTGTAGCAGTTGTTATCATTTAAAAACTAGGTTTGCCTTGATTAGGCTGGTCTGTAGTTAAAGAGACTCCAACCATGCCCAATCATTCTCTTCCAAGCACTGTACACCTAGAACAATATTATCCAATGTGTCCTGTACATCAACTACTAAAGTGTTGATGTCTAGCAGCTGACTTGGTAGAAGGCCACTAGATTATCCATCATCTTTCCTACAATTTCAGCCATCTTTTTAAATTCGATATCTTTCCCATTTTTGGACATGTTTATAAAATCAAAACACAACTCAACACTATTGGAAATGTACTTTTCACTTTCAGAAGTGTTGAAGCTTGGAATAAACTGTGTTCATAGTTCACTCAGAACACCTTATCTTTCAAAAAATCCTTACTTTCTGAAATTTGCTAATTACTCTTGAGGTGCACATCTATGCTCCCTTATTCTTTGTGACTCATTTAATGCTCACTTTTTTGGTGCTTTATTCTGTGTACTGTGCATGTATTTTAAGATTTCATTGTTATCTTATTTATATATCTGCTTTCTGTCCTCTCTTTTAAGCTTTCTGACAAGCTGTAGTGCATCTAAGCTTTATATACAATAAGCTCATTATCATCATTATATTATTATTATTTAAAGATATTAGAATGTGATTATGAGGAAAATTTGGCTCTCAGTTCTAGCCAGTCAAGCATGAAAGGATTAGTAAAATATAAATACCCTTATAACTCATATTTGTTTCCCTGCAATTTGTTTTCACATGTAAAATCATAGAAACCTCCACACACCCATTATGACAAAGAACTGAAAGTGACAAATGCTTTTGTACCTATTGGTTGCAGTGGTTTGCTTATGGAAGGAATTGTTCATCATTATCATCTTTTCTGTATAATTACTGTATATGTACCGCCAAAGCAAACATACACACAGATTGGATGGTTTTTCTGAAGCAGAGTTTTGCAACTGGATGCCCCCTCCTGTCGCCAGCTCTGTTAGTCACCTATTACAACACGTTACTTTAACACTGGAATACACTTGGTAGAATTCAGAAAAGTGGTTGCAAACTTAGAATCTTTTGTTGTACAAATATTTGATAAAAAATAAAATGTTCATGAGTATGTTAATACAATAAGCTACAACACAACATTTACTGCAAACAAAAACTGAGAAATATTTCCCCAAGAAAAGTATCAAATGTTAAGTGCACCCCATTGTTTTTTTTTTTATCTAACTATTGAAAAAAAAAAAGTAAGTCGTGAGAGATTATTGATTTGCCAAAATAATGGATCATGATGGTAAAAGACTGGAAACCAATACTATAGATAAAACCAAGCATCTCTTGTTTTCTTTTTCTTTCCTTTTCTTTTTTTTTTCTTAGAGAGAAAATACATTGCAGTGGTTTCTTCTTTCTTTTTACAGAAGATTTCTGTAGATCAGATAACTATTCCTACCCAACAGCAAGGTGAATTTGACTCGTGTAGAGTGTTAAATAAATTATATTTGCCCAGAGTAATAAAGAAATTGCCTGGAGTATAGCTTTAAACTTGTCTTAACTTATCAATTGAAGCGTATTATAATACAAAGTACGAGTGTGTATGTGTGTGTATATGTATGTATATAGACACACATACAGACACACACATACACACATATACACATATACACACACAAAATCTTATTCCAGTTTTATTTTATTGACATATATACACATATATACACACATGTAAATTTTTAAAATTTTATTTTTAAGTGAAAGCAATGTGAGTTTTAAGAAATAATACGAGTTATTGATTTGTGGTTTTGCCTTGTATTTCAAAAGTTTGGGGTTTAGGACCCCCATCCTTAAGGAAATCTTTGGAGATATGATTTTGTGAGCTGACTTCTCTGTTCTGTAGTGTCTGGATCCTGATTCCAAAATATTGAAATACAAGGTAAAAGTACAAACCATCAACGTATATTGTTTCTAATTACCTGCATTGATTTGTCTTTTTTTTAAAAAAAAGGAAAAACATTTATCAGGTAATACTTCATGTAAACTATATGTGTGTGCATGTATTTATGTAAATGTGTGTGTGTTTATACACACACACACACACACAGTGTGTATGGATGTAGATTCATTTTCCCCAAAATAGAAGTGACATACTTTATTGTTACTACGCTGCTCGCGTGTATTGTGACATCAACAATACAAAGAACTCAGAGTGCTATGTCACACATCCCCCTCCACCTCTCCACCACCTGAGCAAAAAGTAAATTAAATTAAACATCTGTGAAATTCTTGATTAAAAAATAGAAGCCAAAAACATTGATGTAGAAATCAATGTTTTATCAGTGTTTATATTTTATTTTATTTTCTCCCTGAAACTTTAAACTTGAAAAGTGCATGCTTTGTTTCCATTCCTTGTTATTTCCTTCAATTTTTATTTTTTATTGCTCTTTTTTTTTTTACTTTTTCAAATTTCTTTTTATAAAATATTTTTGTGTAAACTTCTTTTTTATTAAGTATTTTGTATCTTTTTTTTTTCCTTTTAATGTAATTAGTGCAAGATCATTATCTGTTTTAGTTTTGATAGCTGCCACTAAAAGATGTTAATAAATATTTGTCATTTTCCGAAAAGAGAGGAATTTGTGTTGCTTCCTGTTGAAAGGTTATATATGGCTTCAAGAACCATCAAAAAACAAATTAAATGAAAAATAAAACTGATGGTAGATTTCATATTGTTGCTTGATTTGCTACAAGTAGTAGACATATATCTCCATCAACTCACAACTCAATCATCTCATTAAAAACAAAAGAAATAGGAAGAATTACAGTGAAAAATATAATCATTGACATAAATTAGACTGGATGGTCATGGCTGGTATATTTTTGATCATGCTTTTGCTAAATCATAGCTGACCTGCAGTTGAATAAGATAACCTATACAAAAAAAAAAAAAAGGAATGAAATTAATTTGATAGGCAAATATGGCTGTGTGGTTAAGAAGCTTGCATCACATCCACGTGGTTTTGGGTTCAGTTCCACTGCTAGGCACCTTGGGCTCGTGTCTTCTGCTATAGATCTGGGCCAGTCAATGCCTTGTGTTTGTGTTTGTTCCCTAATACTGCTTTACAACCATTGTTGGTTTGTTTATATCCTTATAACTTAATAGCTTGGCAAGAGACCAACAGAATAAGTACCAAACTTAAAAATAAGTATTGGGGTTGATTTGTTTGACTGTCTCTTTTTCTCTTTTACTCTTTTATTTGTTTCAGTCACTTGACTGTGGCCATGCTGGAGCACCGCCTTTAGTCAAGCAATTCGACTCCAGGACTTATTCTTTGTAAGCCTAGTACTTATTCTATCAGTCTCTTTTGCTGAACTACCAAGTTACGAGGACCATCGGTTGTCAAGTGATCTTGGGGAGCAAACACAGACACACAAACACACACACACATGCATATATATACACATATATATATACGATGGGCTTCTTTCAATTTTCATCTACCAAATCCACTCACAAGGCCTTGGTCGGCCCGTGGCCATAGTAGAAGACACTTGCCCATGGTGCCATGCTGTGGGATTGAACCCGGAACCATGTGGTTGGTAAGCAAGCTGGCAGTACCCCTGCATGGCTGCAGTCAATGATTGAAAGAAGTAAAAGGTAAAAGAATACTACCATCCATCAGCATCAGAAAGGCAGACGAAATGCTGCTAAGCATTTTGTCCAGCATGCTAATGATTCTGCCAGCTTGCTGCCTTAGAAAGATGTAAATATTCGCAATAAATCCAGTTGACTAATGCTTTCAAACTAAAATCCTTTATGTGATGTTTGTAATAATAATGTTCCTTTGTAACTCTCAGTATCAGCAATGTTGTGAAGCAGTGATTGGCCTGTTAAACCTGTAATCAACAACACTGTTGTTCACAAAATGAAAAAAGAATATATACAGGGCTTGGACAAAATAATATCTATAAAACCATCAAAAGCTTGTTTATTTTTACGTTTTTTGATTTACTATTAGTGTCACTTAATGTTTTGCTAAAATTGCTGTTTCTTTTCAGATATCATCAGAATAAAAGTAATTAAAATTAGTTAAAATGACAGATTTATATTGAACTTTCAAAGAGGTCAAATTGTTGGTGCTTGTATGGCAGGTGCTAGTGTAACGAAAACAGCCGAAATGTTTGGTGTATCAAGAAGTACTGTCTTGAATGTATTGACAGCCTTTGCGAAAGAGGGAAAAACCTCCTTGTCAAAACAAAGCTCAGGAAGAAAACCAAAACTTTTAGATAGGGACTGCAGGACTCTTATGCAAATTGTTGGAAAGGATCACAAAAATTACAGCTCCCAAAATTACTGCAGAGCTTAATGATCACCTTGAGAATCCAGTTTCCATAAAAACTGTTCGCTGGGAGCTGCACAAAGTTGGATATCACAGAAGGGCTGCAATCAGAAAACCACTACTTTCAAAACAAACGTTGCAAAGTGTTTAGAGTGGAGTAAAAACCTACAGAATTGGTCCCTAGAGCAGTGGAAGAATGTTATTTTCTTGGACGGCTCATCCTTTTCCTTATTTCCAACTACTGGAAATAAAAATCAAACTCAAAATCAAAATCAAATGGAAATTGTAGTTGTGATACCCATACTGGTGGCATGTAAAAAGCACCATCCAAACGTGGCTGATGCCAGCGCCGCCTTGATTGGCTTCCATGCCTGTGGCACATAAAAAGCACCAACCGATCGTGGATGTTGCCAGCCTCCCCTGTCCCCTGTGCCAGTGGCACGTAAATAGCACCCACTACATTCATGGAGTGGTTGGTGTTAGGAAAGGCATCCAGCTGTAGAAACACTGCCAGATCAGACTGGAGCCTGGTGCAGCCAGCCTCCTGGCTTTCCAGACTTCGGTCGGACCATCCAACCCATGCTAGCATGGAAAATGGACGCTAAACGATGATGATGATATAAATATAGACATTTCTCCAACCATGAAACTGAGATTTGTTTTGACTGGGACAAGGTTTTAAACCTAAGCAGCAGCACACAATTTTAATCCACCCTTTCATTAGTGACAACCTTTATGTACATTGTTGCTGTAAGATGTATTTTAAGATGGTCAAAATAAAACTATTATACTCTAAATTTTTTTACGCAAATATTTTGACCTGATACAAATTTGACTAAATTTTCAAAGAACAGAAGATTCCTAAAAAATTATCAAAACTTGGTTCCAAATAATTGCCAATTAATTGCTGTTTTTACCAATTTTGTATAAACTTGTGTTATTTCTCAAGTATATAAAGCTGGTTGTTATATGATACTTTTTATTTTTATATGTTATTCATTATTTTTCAGATAATTTTGAACATTCATGGAATAAGCTATCGCGTCTGGAAACAGTCACTAGAGTATATATTAAGGTCTTATATTTTCTTTCATTTGTTCAATTTTTCTATAAAATCAAATTTTGTATTCCAAATTGAATTCATTAAGTATATTAGGAAGTGATTGCATTTAATTTACATTATTTTCCTTCAAATCAATTTATGAAAATGTTTTCTGGAGTTTATAACCAAAGTTGCTTAGTAAAATATGATAAGCATTTGTATAAAATCAAATTAATGTATAAAGATACTAATCCCTTGACAAATGTTGAAGCCAGAATTGAAAACAGCAGTGAAATTGAAGAAGTTATTCGTGCTATATTAAATTTATTTCTGACAGATGCACAAGTGCCAAGTAAGATTCTTACCTTAAATTATTTGATTAATATTTCATTTAAGTTTTGGAAAATTACTCAGATGATAAATTTTTATTCAAACGGGAAGAAGCTGAAATGTAAATTTTACATTAAGTTATCCATTTATTCTAATCATTCAATGGATATTAATTATATGACTGTTAATGACATTAGTAATTGTAAAATGAAACAGAAATTTCCCTTGCCCCCCACCTGCTCTCCTTCCTCTTCAAACAGATATTTCTGTAACAAAGGTCCTCTGGCAGATCTTAGGAATACGAATTTGAGAAAGAAGATTCATTTGATTACTAGTGGAATTGATGCTGCATTCAAAGAACATTTCTTAAGCCACTCAAGCTACCCAGGAGAACATTTAGCTCATCTGAATTTTCAAAATAACTCAACAGCTCTTAAAATGGCACTGTTCTCTGGAAATGGCACTGAAAATTACAATACATTATTTCTACATAGCCACAATGAAAATAATTTAAAACCAGCTCTTAAATTACACTCAGTTGCTCATTTTAATTCATTAAGTGGGTCAGTATTTAATAATAACCAAAATTACTTGTTAAAAATACAATTGCAGCAAAATGCTGCTAAGACAAAAGAGAGCAACTCTTTGCAATATTTTACCTTATTAATCAATCGGTGCAAATTATCTGAAGAATATTCTTCACAGTTCTGCAAATACACAGAATATAATTTTTCTGCTTTTGACCGAGCACAAAAGATTAAGAGCTGCTTAAAAATTAAGACAGTTGTAATAAAATATTTAACATGTTGTTCTCTGAAATACCGCTCAAGAAATCAGATTACTGGAACTTACTTATGGAAAAACCAGTCTCAGTATCCTGCTAAAAAGAAACAAATCTGGTTAAAAGAGAATCTGAAAGAATTTCCAAGAGAAACCGTAAAGAAAACTTGTTATATTCGGAAAATCTCTTTTAAGAATCGGATTAGGAAATGGAAATTGAAAAAGAATGATCAGAAAAGTTTGGAAACAGAAGATCCAGAGAAGATAAAATTGGAAAATCTAATGAAGTTGCAAAAGGAAGTGCCAGAGAAACTAAGCACGGAAGATCCAGAGAGGCCAAGAAAGGAAGATCTGAAATTTAAAGAATGTGACAAAGATAATAGTAGTCAAAGTACTGCCACTGATGTTCAGAATGAGATATTCTTCAGACCAAATGACAGATATTCTGTTCAGATCCAAGAACTACAAGAAGACCTTAAACTTCAACATTTGGCTAATTTGACAACAGAGTTGGATTGATTTAATGTGACAGAAGCTTTTGTTTTTCTTTTTGTTTTCGTTTTGTCTAAATTTCTTTAACCAACAACAAGAATATTTATTTCAAATAATTATTATACGAGTAGCACCTTGTGGAAATTCCATGGTTATTTTGAAAATGGTAAGATGGAATCGTATAATTTTCTGAACCATTAGAACCTTGAGATGACGTAAAAGACCATATAAGTAATATTAAAGGTGCAATCTCAAGAAACATCTGAAAGATTTTATATCCTTATGTCTTCTAATTTGTGAGTTGTCTGTTATTTTTTACTTTATGTTAAAAAGTAAACAGTATTAATTATAGAGCAAAATCAAAAACATTATCTATCATATTATTCTGTTTTACTACATTGGTACAGTTTTAACAAATGTTAATACAGTTATTTGGAAAAAAAAAACTATCATTCTGTGTCTTGTTAGTTTTATGCCGTGTGTTGTTGGCCATATTTTATAAGCTTTGACTGAGCACATCTATTAACTAATGGGTGATATGAAAATTAAAAACAAAGCATAAAAACTAACATTTTTTGCTGTTCCCTTCAGTAAACACTTTCTCTCTCTCTCTCTCCTCATTTTCTCCTTCTTTCAACTATGCTACATCTCCCCTGCATTAAATATTCTCTTACCCTTCTTTCTTTCTCTCTACCTCTTCCTTCAACTATTTAACCATATTCCATAATAGCAATCCTTTCCTCCGATCTCTCACTGCTGACCACCTTTCACTCTTTCTCTCCTTTCTATTTCCTCTCTCTCTCTCTCTGTCTATCTCCTCTCTCTCTCCTTTCAACTAACCGCAGCATCACGTATTTTTCCATAGCATATTGATATATACATGCATACTTATGTACACATTTTTCTCTACTTCTTTCTTCTCTATTTCTCTTTCCCTCTCTCTCTCATTCCACCTCCCTCTCTCACTCCATTTTCCCTTCTCTCTCGCTAACTAAAGTGTAACGTGTGAATGAAAAAGAATTATAATATAGATGATTTGTAAATTGTTCTTTTGAAAAACAATTTTACTTATGTTATTACAATATATCATTATTAGGGTAGAAAGCTAGCAGAACCATTAGCATGTTGAGCAAAATGCTTAGCGGCATTTTGTCCGTCTGATTCTGAGTTCAAATTCCATCATGGTCGACTTTGTCTTTCATCCCTTTTGGGCTGATAAAATAAGTACCAGTTGTGCACTGGGGTCAATGTATCAGCTTAATCCCTTCTCTGAACCTGGTAGCCTTGTGCCAAAATTTGAAACTTATTCTCCACTTCTGAATATGGGCCCTTGTTGCCAATAAAAGAAATTATCATCCTCATCATCATCATCATTATTAAGGTGGTGAACTGGCAGAAACACCAGTTGAACTCTAGGGGTTGATGTAATTGACATACTCCCCCCACTAAAAAAAAATTGCTGGTCTTGTGCCAAAATTTGAAAACTTTATTATTATTATTATTTGATTTTGCATTAATTTACACAAGCTGTTTCCAAGTCTTAACCAGAGGTTGCAATGGACAACAGACTTTTGCATCAAATGATGCAAATAGGTGAGGTGTCATGCGGTTGGAAAAAACTGATGTATCTTATATATAAAAAAAACTCTCTTTATAAAATTCAAAATAAGACTGAATGAATAAGATTGTATTTATGCGGAGAGAAATTTATGTAAAATATGTGAGGTACCCATAAGCCTGATCTTTTACAATTCACTTATTTTGGGGCTGCCAGGAATTTGGTTGTGTGTATTTGTTTGCTCCTTTTCATATCATTCAAAGCATCTCAGTGACAATAGATAATGTTGCTTTGAGATACCACATACTTCTGATTTCTATCTCCAAGTCTCTCAAACATTTTCGGAGATGTTTCTGTCAGTTGGAGCAGCAACATCCATCAAAACATGTCTTTTCAAAGTTTTTCACAATGATATCTGGTCAGTTGTCTTGAATTTCTTGATCAGTCTTTAAAAGATTGAAACTCCAAATGATGGCACTTTCAGCATTCTGGACAGCCAGTTCTCTTTATGAAGGAAGTTGTGTGTGCAGCAGATTGACCCATGTATGTCCTGAGATGCCATGTCATGTCGTTGCAAGTACTCTATTGGTGCTGCTTGGCTGCATCTAGAAACCATGTGGTTGATTGTCTCTGGATATTCTCCACAAACACAGCACAATGGGCTGCTTTCATATTTCAGAACATTACACTGGTAATTCCGGGTTGGAAGGAACTGATCCTGAGTAGCAGTTTCTAGCTTGAGAGCAGAGCATCCAAGTAAGAGTTTGGTCTGCATCATCGTCCCTGGTTCAGATTATTTGTATCCATTTTCCCTTACTGTATTGGAGGCTGGTTTATTTGGCTATATTTTTTTTTTTATTTGATTTGCCTTGTCAGTTGAGGACACATTTTTTTTTAGTACTGGTTCACCTAGCTGCATTTCAAAGATATATTATTGCAACTTTTTTGTCAGTGTCTGCAATTATTTGGTATCTTCATGTTTCAGAAACAGCCTTAATATCTAGTCATTTGCTCATTGCAGACACAAAGTTCCATAGTTACAATTTTCAATGAGAGTTGTATTAATGCCTGACCACCATCTTTTTTTTGGAAGGTGTACTCTAACTAGATCTGCTTTGAAACTGTATGTGATTATAGGCATGGCTAATGTGTTTATAACCTTGATTTTGTTTCTACCATTCTTCTTGCTTTTCAGAATAGCTCTTACTCTACTATTGTATATCTTATTCTTACTCTCATTAGCGAGTACTTAATTCCATCTCCTTCACAAATACTTAGTTACTTATAACTGTTTGCAGGTTCCAATTCTTTTTTCTTGGTATCTATCTAGAGTGATAATGCATGTTTCAAAGATTTCCTGAGACAAATGTAGCTTTGATGTCATCACTAAATTGCTTGACTATGTGAAGGAGCATCTGAAGTTGATCATTTTTCATAAAAAAATTTATGTCTTATAGAAAAATGTTTGATGGTTTTTTGTTTCATGCACCTTGTATCTGTAATTTGTTTTATTCAAGACTTTTCTTCGGAGAAACAGGGATAAACAGAATAACAAAGAAGATAATGTGTCACTATAGAAGATTCTATGATTAATATTGACTTCTCTTCAAGGCAGTAAATTGACAGAATTGTTATGATGCCAGGCTAAATGCTTAGCAGTATTCTGTCTGTTTTTATGTTCTGAGTTCAAATTCTACCGAGGTCGACTTTGCTTTTCGTCGTTTTGTGGTCAATAAAATAAGTACCAATGAAACACTGGGGTCAATGTAATCGACTCATCCCCTCCCCCAAATTTCAGGCTTTGTGTCTTTAGTAGAAATAATTATTACTATTATTATTTCCATTATAAACGTTGCACAGCATACAATATTGTGAGTTTGTTGATTGAAGATATTGTGTCTACTAGGGGTTTGTACTGGTTGTCAAGTCATAACAAGGACCCCAGACAGACAGTACCTTATGTAATATGCATGCAGTTCCAAGTGATGCTAACTTTTGCAATATATCTAGACTGTAGGGTATTTCTAAGATTTTCAGATGCTTTTTTAGATTGGGTGGTATTGAACCCAATGCTCTAATAACAATAGGGATAACCTTTATGTTTGACTCTTGTAGCTGCCTGTCTTTCATCCTTTTGGGGGTCGATAAATTAAGTACCAGTTGCATACTGGGGTCAATCTAATTGACTGGTCCCCTCCTCAAAAATTTTGGGCCTTGTGCCTAGAGTAGAAAAGAATCTCAATTCTCAGGTCTCCATATTTATCATCCCTTTCTCTTTCTTTCATGATAAAAATGTTGATCTCCTGGCACTGCCATGTCAATTATTAGGCACTCTTGTTTGTCCCTCCTATATCTGGCATTCAGTGCTCTAACACCATGTCTGTCTGGAAGTCAAAGTCCTAGAGGATTTTTGCCTTCCTCTTTTTGTCCATTACCTTTTCCTGTGTATTTTGGCACCAAGCACCTATTATTATTATTATTATTATTATTATTAAGGCGGAGAGCTGGCAAAATCATTAGCACGCCGGGCAAGATGCTTAGCAATGTTTTATCTGTTGTTACATTCTGAGTTCAAATGCTGCCAGGGTCAACTTTGTCTTCCATCCTTTTGGGGTTGATAAAATAAGTACCAGTTGAGTACTGGGGTTGATGTAATTGACTAGTCTCCTCGCCCCAAATTTCAGGCCTTGTGCCTATATTAGGAAGGATTATTATTATTATTATTATTATTATTATTATTATTATTGCAGCAAGCTGGGTGAATTGTTTGCATGCTAGACAAAATAATTAGTAGCATTTCTTTCAGCTTCACATTCTGAGTTCAAATGTTGTTGAAGCAGACTTTGCCTTTCATCATCTCAAGGTTGATAAAATAAGTACCAATTGAACACTGGGGTTGATGTAATCAACTATCCCCCTTCCCTCAAAATTACTGGCCATGTGCCAAAATTTGAAAGAATTATTATTATCATTGTTATTATTATTATGAAGAACAGCTGGCATTTTTTTTAGGATTGGTAGAATTGTTAGTGTTGAGAAAAATATTTCGTGGCATTTGTTCTAGCATCTTCATGCCCCAAGTTCAAATCACTGAAGTCAGCTTTATCTTTCATCCCTCCAGAGTTAATAAAATAAAGTAACTGTCAAGTACTAGGGTTGATGGTACCAACTAACTCTCTCCTCAAAATTTCTCACCTTGTGACAAAATTAGAAGCCACCATTATTATTATAGGCATAGGAGTGGCTGTGTGGTAAGTAGCTTGTTTACAAACCATATAGTTCTGGGTTCAGTCCCACTGTGTAGCACCTTGGGCCAGTATCTTCTACTATAGCCTCGGGCCGACCAAAGTCTTGAGTGGATTTGGTAGACAGAAACTGAAAGAAGCCTGTCGTATATATGTATATATATGTGTATGTGTGTATGTTTGTGTGTCTGTGTTTGTCCCCCCAACATTGCTTGACAACCAATGCTGGTGTGTTTATGTCCCCATAACTTAGCGGTTCGGCAAAAGAGACCGATAGAATAAGTACTAGGCATCCAAAGAATAAGTCCTGGGCTCGATTTGCTCAACTAAAGGTGGTGCTCCAGCATGGCCACAGTCAACTGACTGAAACAAGTAAAAGAGTGAAAAAAAGCGTAATTTTATAGAAAATAAAACAAAAGTTAAAGAAAAGATTAATAACAAAATCAAAATCTATTATTATTATCATTAATTCAGGTGGTGAGTTGGTAGAATTGTTTGCTCATTGGGCAAAATGCTTAGTGGCATGTCATCTATCTTCACATTCTGAGTTCAAATTCTGCCAAGGTCGACTTTGCCTTTTATCCTTTTGGGGTTGATAAATTGAGCATCAGTGAAACACTGGGGTCGATGGGATCAACTTGACCCCCTCCCCCAAAATTTCAGGCCCCGTGCCTTTAGTAGAAAGGATTGTTAAGGTGGCAAGCTGGCAGAATTGTTAGCATGCCAGGCAAAATGCTTAGTGGGGTCAACTTCACCTTTCATTTTTGTGGGGTCGATAAAATAAATGCCTGTTCAGCACTGGGGATGATGTAATTGACCTCTCCACCTCCCCCAGATTTGCTGGACTTGTGCCAAAATTTGAAACCACTATTATTATTGTTCTTGAAGGTGGCGAGCTGGCAGAATCATTAGTATGCCGGGCGAAATGCTTAGCAGTATTTTGTGACTATGTTCTGAGTTCAAATTCCACTGAGGTTGACTCTGCTTTTCATCCTTTCAGTTATGTACTGGAGTCGATGTAATCGACTTAGTCCCTTGCCCAAAGTTTGAGACCTTGTGCTTCTAGTAGAAAGGATTATTATTATTGTTCTTGTTGGCTTCCGGTTGCATGTCACACATTTTCCATTGCTCCTTACATCTTGTATAGTTTGCTCTTTTGTCTTAAAAATTTTTGTTGTTCCTTTTATTGTGAAGTGAACCATGATCCAAGTGGCTGGTTTATTTGTTTGTTATCCCACTGGGCTAAAGTTGTTTTTAAAAGCATAATATATGTTGGTGGTTTCCCCAGGCAGCCAACAAAAGAATGGTGGATGATGGTAGTTGTCACCCAAAATCTTTCCTTAAAGTAAATACAGTAGCAATGACAAAACTATTTCCACCATCATTCCAAGAGCAGCAACAACATTTCTAGTACCATGTAAAGGATAAACAGCTTGCTCTCATCACTTGTCTATGTTTATCCTTCGATCAACAAAAGCAATATTTATCACTACTATTTCCATCCGACATTAAACAAGGCAGTACATCAACATAGCTAGAACATTTGTTTATAAATGAGACAGAGGTCTGGCAGAAACATAGGTAGCAAGCTGGCAGAGGCGTTAGCACACAAGGCGAAATGCTTAGTGGTATTTCGTCTGCCGCTATGTTCTGAGTTCAAATTCCGCCAAGGTCGACTTTGTTTTTCATCCTTTTGGGGTTGATTAAATAAATACCAGTCACACACTGGAATCAATATAATCAACTTAATCTGTTTGTCTGTCCTTGTTTGTCCCCTCTGTGTGTAGCCCCTTGTGGGCAGTAAAGAAATAAGAAACATAGACACTGCTTAGTGCAATCTGACCTGCTTGTGCTACTAGAAACAAAAAGGGAAGACATTTAAAGAAGGACTCTGAATCACATGTGTTTCAACAGAAAGACAAGATGGGTGAATGATGTGTGTGGTTCCTTTTGGCATGTAAAGAAATAAAGGCAATAAAAAAAGCCTAGAAAAATCACTACACTTAACATGTCCCCATGTCAAGAGGGGAGGGGAATGTATGGCATGGTGTATAACTAAGGAGACAGTCAGACTACTTGATATATTTTAATACATTACACCTTTTTTAAGTTGTGAAAGGTAAAAGTTTTTTTTTTGTATTGTTTGTTTGAATTTATACTATCAATGTGATAAGCAGAGTTTACCATGTGATGGAAGTACATTGAATATTCAGATATCCATTCAAGCCAGTATGGAACATGGACATTAAATGATGTTGATGATGATGATGATCTGCATCCCTTCATTCCTTTCAGTTTTCTCTCTTGCTGAAGATTGTGTCAACACATGAAACTTTATAAGTCCAGGATTACTTATATTATCAGAAACAGTATACAGTGGATTTTAAAAATATTTTCATTTTTATTTGTTTTATTTTTTATATTATTTATTTATTTATTTATTGTTTAGGATAATTTAAAATGCAAGTTAAACATTACTAACATGTGTTTTCAGTAAATATGTTATTTAACTTCTCTCAGGGTTTCCTCTCTGTGGCTGAAAATATGATTAATCTAATTTCAAATTCCATTAAACTCTTATCAGAGATTGTTTACTCATTTCTGTTGACAAAGAGAATATTTTATGCAAATGTACATATCCTAGGATACCGAGTACTTCCTACAATTAAATTCTTGTCTCCTTCACTCACCCCTTTCTTGCTTTTCTGCCATCATTATGCTCTCTCCTGTTCCACGCCTTGATCTGCATGTTTTAGTTTGCTGAACACTTTACACAGGTTCCCCAACGTTTGTGTTTGTGCCACAACAGACACCAATCTCTTCACTGTATTCCCTCTACATTTGTTGGTGTGTAAGGCAATATCTTTAGTGCTAGTCCATGAAAATGCTCCGAGTACATACTGTAAAGTGGTTGACGAATGCCCATGAAAGTGTAGAGCTCTGCAGTCCCTTTAGTTCTATCTTCCCAAGAGCTATTCAACCTCTGTAGTATTGGTGTCTGCCACAAGGAAATGCATCCAGTTCACTCTGTAAAGTGGTTGGCAACAGGAAGGGTATCCAGCCTTAGAAACTAAACCAAATTGTCATTTATAAGCACTTGTCTGAGAGCAGTGACTCCTAATAAGAAATGATTTGGACTGTGATGACCTGTTCAAGCCATAGCAGCATAGAAAGTTAACAAAGAATGATGATGATATATGTGCAGGCATGGTTGTTTGGATAAGAAGTTTTATTTGGAACATATGGTTTAGGGTTTCTCTCCCACTGTCTGGGTACTGTCAGCTGGTGTCTTCTCTTATAGGTGCAGGTTGACCAATGCGAGGGAAATTAGTTGAATCTGTGAATATATGTGCATGCAGACATGAGAAAGTGTTTGTGGATTCTTGTCTTGATATTTGTACACTGATTGATAACAAAGCAACCATTCATACAAAGGATGTTGTCTCCTATGGAAACCTGTTTGGCCATTGAGTTGTTTGTTGGTTGAAGAATTTGGGAAAATATTATCTGGCTTGGAAACAAATGAGGGTTGACAACAAGAAAAGCTTCTGGTTATAGAAAAATTTAAAAAAAGTTTTGTCTGACACAAGCAAGCATGGAAAAATGCATGTTGATGATGATATATGTTTCATTTAATCGACACAGGATTTATATGAGAGCAACTATAAGTTTCTTGCTCAGATTGTACCATAATCAGATGTGTTTGTATAGCATGCTACACTCCATTATGCAATTGTTCATGCTCAAAAAGAGCATGAAACCTAAAGTAAGCTCTTATAAATTCTGTGTTTATTAAATGATATTTATCCCTCACTAGATGGAGTACTTTTTGTGTTGATCCTATCAACAACGGAACAGTACTCTCTCTCTCTCTCTATATATATATATATATATATATATATGAGAGAGAGAGAGAGATTATTTATTCTTGCAAGCTGAGTAGAGTATGCTTTGCTGAAGAGGTCCTAATAAGATTGAAGCATGTCCATTGTATCTGTTGATGTTATTTCTATTCTTGTTTTTAGATTCTAAACAGTGCTAGGAGGAAGTGTTTTTTTGTCTACTAATTGCTTGGATAATCTCATTTGATTGAAGTTTTGTAATTCACTATGTTAAAGATATTAAACCCTTACATATGATTAAATTATATTTAAAAGTTGGGATCACAGTAGTAAAGAGTTATTAAGCCTTGTATAAAAAAAACAAAAAACAACCATACTCTTTTATCCCAAACTCTTCTGTCTTAGAAAGGGACACAACGGATGATGTGAACCTGAAACTTTTGAACATAGAAATATAGTAGGCTGATCATGGTAAGATAGTTTTCAGTTATATGTCTGCTTGATCAACATTGACCTGTGGGCTATCAGCTTTATAGGATTTTTATGATTTAGAAGAAAAACAGTGAATTTTGGAAACCATGTAAAGGATTATCCTCTGAAAATTACTGTGAGACTGGAGATCTGGCTCAAATCCTTGAGGAAAATGAGTGGATTCCACTAAAGTTACCCTAAATCTATGTGATAGTTTTAAACTGGATTATGGATTAAATCTACCAACCTCAAAACAATCCTTTTGACAGACATCTGTACTGTATTCATCTATCAAATTTAACTCAAGGCTTTGGTCAACTTAAGGCTATAGTAAAAGACACTTGTTGATGTAACTACATAGTGTGATCGAACCTGGAATCATATAGTTTTATAGTAAACTTGTTAACCTCACAGCCATTGCCTGTACCCATTTAACCCATGTACCTATGGTCAATAGCAGGAAGCAACTGTGAAACTAATAAAATTGTGATTTCATTCGACTTAGCATAATGTTGATTTTTAGAGCTATGACAGTAGACAGTGCTGATTCCAGTAAATTTCTTGTCTCTGCAGAGAAGAGAGGTGAAATGTGATGTTAAAACCATTGAGATTTGAATTCAGAACATAAAGGCAGAGGACTGGACATTCTGCATGTCGTTTAGTACAGGACTCTATTGTTTCAGTCAGTTTCACTGCTTTCTTAATGAATTATTAATTAGCATACTTTGATGGGAAATTTATTTTGTGTTCATTGCTGAACTGTTGTTATATGGTTAAACCAAATAAGGCCATTTAGATATGTGCTCAAAGACACCCCAATAGTGACCAATAGTGACCATCATTTTGTATATCAGGGCCAATTAGATTACTCCACGTTGTCATCTATGAAAGTGATTGTTGTTAGATGGTAAGACATATCTATCCATATTGTCACCTATTGTAAACTGTTTAGCTCCTGATTGACCAAACATATGATTAAAGACATTCTAACCATAACCACCCCATCATTTTGTATGTCAGGAATAATATTGTCTAATAGGGCTCTTCAGATCTTGTCATTTATGAGGATGATTGTTATAGCATTGTAGAAGACATTTGTCCATATTGCCTACTATGAACTGATGCTTAGTCTTGCATCAGCCATTCTTATAACCAAAGATATTCCAGTTGTGACTGGCCCATCATTTTATATATCAGGGTCTGTATTGTTGTCCACATTTAGTTATATGGTAACTAAAAGTGCCATTTAGGGATCTAACTAAAGTTGTAAAACAAAATATAACTAAAAAAATAACCATGACTGTGTGATTGAGAAGCTTGCTTCCCGACCATGTGGTCTTGGGATCAATCTCACTTCGCAGTACTTTGGGCGAGCTATACTATAGTTCTGGGTCAACCAAAGCCTTGTGAGTAGATTTGGTAGAAAGCAACCGAAGGAAGCTGTGTGCAAGTTGTGTGTGTGTGTATTTGTCCCACCCCCACCACTTGTCAGTGTTGATTTGATTACATCCCCATAATTTAGCTGCTTGACAAAAGAGAATGATAGAATATATACCTGGCATGGCTGTTGTCCAATGACTGAAATAAGTAAAAAGTAAGGAAAAAAGCTTTTTTTGGAGAAGAATTATTGTCATGATCAATAAATGGAAATTTAAGCTTGATAGAAAAGGAAAAAAGATAGCTAAGTCTAAGGTAATTCTATTGGAGTAAGTGCTGTAGAGAAGTCTGTCACTGTTGTTGCAGTTGATACAGACTTTCATTTGTGGAAAGTCTGTGGTGGCAGGGAATGGTAATGAATGGATGACAAATATAAGAGGATTGAGTTAGTTTATTTCGGAATTAATCAGGGAGAATTCAAGATTAGAGCTTTGTTCTTCAGTGCTGGGTTTTTGTGACCTAAAAATTTAAATAACAGTAGCAGTGTGTGTGTGTGAAATAGCATTGAATAAGAGACAAATGTAAGTGTATCTAGGTGATTGTTTATGGTGCAGTAAAATTAGGGTTTTATTCTTCGGTGCTGGGTTTTCGTGACATCATAAAAAATTTCAATGATTTTTCTCAAATAGTGAGGAAGACAGGAGTAAGCTGATTGTTGTGTGTGAACACAACATATTTTTTCCTTTGTAGCACACTGTGAGTTTACCATTTCATTGTCTATCATCCTATAAATAGTGGTGGGATTACATATTGGTAGGAGTATGTGTGTGTAAAAGACTATATATATATATATATATATATATACAGTATTTTATCTTTTTTACTTGTTTCATCTATTAGACTATAGTAATGCTGGGGCAATGCTTTGAAAATTTTTAGTCAAATGACTTTGTTTTTATAGGCTTGTATTTATATTCTTTTGGTCTCTTACTGAACTGCTAAGTTATAGGGATGTAAACACACCAATACCAGTTGTCAAACAGTGGTGAGGGACAAACAAACACAAACACACATATACAATGGGCTTCATTCAGTTTCCATCTACAAAATTCACTCACAGGACTTTGGTTAACCCAGGGCTATAGTAGGAGACACTTGTTCAAGGTGCCATGCAGCAGGAATGAACTTGGAGCCATGTGGTTGGGAAGTAAACTTCTTACCACACAGCCACACCCAAGCTCCTACACACACACACACAGATATTAAACACATGAATTACTCAAAAATCCTAGCTTTCTTTCTTATTTCATTTTTACAACTTTCACTTCATAACTTTTTTCCTTCTTTGACCATCAAACTAATAATAATCAATTGTGAATGTTTCTTGGACTTCTGGTTTTTGTATTTTTGTATTTGATTTTCTCTCTTTCCATCTGTCCATCTATATATATGAACTAGCAGTATCGCCTGGCGTTGCTCGGGTTTGTAAGGGAAATAACTATATAAGCATTTTTAGAGAGTTATAGCCAAAAAATAGCAAAATAAATGCACTAAAAAATGATGGTAAATTTTTTTAAAATCGTTGACTTATCGAAGACATTTTTAGAGAGTTACTTCCCTTATATAATAGCGAAAAAATGCATTAAAATGAAAAAAAAATGATGGTAAATTATTTTTAAAATCGTAGACTCATGCTAATACCCAGAAGGGCTCGATATGAATCACGACTATAAGATACCCGGTTTTGGTTAAACTACACCGCAAAATGTGGGAGTAGTTAGGAATCTAAATCGTAGGAGACAGACACACAACTTCACTTTTATATATAAAGATATCGTCATTGACGTTTTTACCTCTCTTTTTCCATGCCAGAATAGGATGGTTAATGCATGTTGAGGTAGTACTGCTCTTTTTTTTTTATGCCAATCTCCTTGTTTACAAGTCAGGTACTTTATTCCACATTTTCTCAATCTTAATTCTCTAAGCTACGAGACTTTTTGTTCATCCAGTATATAAACAAACCGTTGTTGCCCAAGTGGTATCATTATGAAGTCACGCAGGGACAAACACTCATCTACATATGTATACATATATGAGTGTGAGTAATGACTGACTGGCTTCTGTACAGTTTGTATCTATGAAATTTAACTTACAAGGCATTGGTCAACCTAAGGCTGTAATAGAAGACACTTGCCCAAGCTGGGATTAAACCCAAAATTAAGTGGTTGCGAGTAAAATTCTTAATCATGTAGCCCTGCTTGTCCCTATTATGAACACACACACAGATCGTTCTGCGTGTGTGTCTAAAACTCTTACTTTTTAATTCTGTGTGCATGTCCTCTTATTGTTTGTTATTTTATTTTTAATATTTATTTATTTGATTTGATTATATACATACATACATGCATACACTTTATTTAAAGCAGCAGAAAATTCAACAAAACCTGTTACTCTGAGTTTCACATTGCCGTTCGTCGGACAGTTTTGGCTAGAATTCTAGCAAAAACTGTCCGATGAACGGCAACGTGAAACTCAGAGTAACAGGTTTTGTTGAATTTTCTGCTGCTTTAAATAAAGCATATTACTCTACCACTGGTATTTGAGTACTCTTTTTTCCACCTTGTTTCACATTTATGTGTTTACTCCGGTATATATATATATATATCATTCTGTATATATTAATGTGGATATGCTATAAGAAAGCCACAACACTGTGGTATTCATCTTGTATAGTTGTATAGCAATTCAACTACCACTGCTGTGCTTTTTAGCACTATACATTTGTAATGCTTTTTCAAGGCGAATACTGCACTTCTGGTTTTCTTAGAAAATATCCATGTTATAATATACAGAATGCTATTCTGAATTAATACTGCATCCATCACTAATAATGAAATATATATATATATACACACATAAATACAGGCATGGGTGTTTAGTTATGAAATTTGCATTCACGCATGTGGTTTCAGATTCATTCCCACTGTGCAGCATTTTGAGCATCTACTATAGCTCAGAGCCAACCAATCCTTGTCAGTGAATTTGTTAGATGGAAATCTAAAGGAGCCCATTGTGTGTATGTGTGTGTGTGTATGTGTATATATATATATATAAAGAAAATCTCTTTTTAAAGGCATAGGAGTGGCTGTGTGGTAAGTAGCTTGCTTACAAACCACATGGTCCCGGGTTCAGTCCCACTGCATGAGTGGATTTGGTAGACGGAAACTGAAAGAAGCCCGTCGTATATATGATATATATATATATATATATATATATGTGTGTGTCGTCCAACCCATGCTAGCATGGAAAACGGATGTTGAACTATGATGGTGATGATGATGTATGTGTGTGTCTGTGTTTGTTCCCCCCCTCCCCCAACATTGCTTGACAACCGATGCTGGTGTGTTTACGTCCCCGTAACTTAGTGGAATGGCAAAAGAGACTGATAGAATAAGTACTAGGCTTTCAAAGAATAAGTCCTGGGGTCGATTTACTCAACTAAAGGCGGTGCTCCAGCATGGCCACAGTCAAATGGCTGAAACAAGTAAAAGGGTAAAGTCATTAACTATTTTGTGGCTGTATCAAATATTTTTTGTAAAAACTTAAATATATCTCTGCATAGCATACGTGTGTCTTTGTGGTTGTTTACATTTGTGTTGTTTTCACTTCAGCGATCAATAAATTGTCTACTTGCTTCACAACTTCAAAGCTGTGTGAAATAAGGAATACCTTACTTAAAAAAAAACAGATTAGAGTTCGCAACAGGTAGGGCATCTGGTAGTAAAATAAGGCTTCAATATTCATCTTGCCTGTGGAGGTGCGTGGCTTAGTGGTTAGGGTGTCAGCACCATGATCGTAAGATTGGTTTTGATTCCTGGACTGGGCGATGCGTTGTGTTCTTGAGCAAAACACTTCATTTCACGTTGCTCCAGTCCACTCAGCTGGCAAAAATGAATAACGCTGCGATGGACTGGTGTCCCGTCCAGCTGGGGAACACATATGCTATAGAAACTGGGAAACTGGGCCCATGAGCCTGGCTAGGCTTTAAAAAGGGCGCATTTATTTTTATTTATTTATTATTCATCTTGCCTATTCTAGCATGGAAAAATGGATGTAAAAATGAATGAATATAGGATTAGGTGAACAAATTAAAGAGAGCAGCACTCAGCACATTCATCTGGAGTTGTATGTAATTAACAAGAGCTTGACTATGCTCCAAATTAATTGAAGGTTTGTGGGCATGGAACTCCTCCACTTCTTCAGATGTATAGAGTCAGAAAGAAGAGAATATTTGGTCTACCATTTATCAGTTCAGGTCACATGGATACTCTGATCAAGCAGAAACTGTAAGTGCAAACAATGTTTGAGCAAGATTTATTAGCTAGATATCTTGTTCATGTTCCATTTTCAAATGGTCTCCTTTGCTAGCTGTTTCTCTTTATACCTACTATAATTTTGAGCATGTCCTGGGCTCATTTTATCATTGAACCAGCACTTAGAGAAGTTATTCTCTTCTCAATTTGCTACACATTTTTTTTATCATCATCATCATTTAATATCCTCTTTTCAATGCTTGTAGGGGTTCAGGTGGAATTTGTTGAGACAGATTTTCAACAGCTAGATGCCCTTCCTATTACCATCCCTTTTCTGTTTTCAAACAAGATATTATTTTCCCCATGACCAGATGTTTTTCATGGAAGAATGGAAACAAACACCACTTGTATGACAGTGATGCTCATTTATGACCGTTACAAGATAAGGGCACACACACATCATCATTTATTGTCTGTTTTCCATGCTGGCATGGGTTGGACAACTTGACTGGAACTAGTATGGCTAGGGGCCACGCGAGATTCCAGAGTTGTTTTGGCTTGGTTTCCCTTCCTTATGCCAACCTCTTTACAAAGTGTACCGGGTGCCTTTTACATGGCACTGTAGTTTTAGGATATAAATTCTATAGTAGAGTACAGGTCTCCTTGAGTACAACAATCTTGGTTCTTTGCTATTTTCGTAAGGCTCAGCATTTTGTGATTAGTCTTATGTGATGTGCTTCTTTCAGTTTCTGTCTACCAAATCCACTTTAGTCAGTTCAGAATGTAAAAGCTTGTAACTAAACACTACTTGGCATTTTGTCTTTTGCTCTAACAATTCTGCCTGTCCAGCATCCGTAATTGTTTCTAATATAGGCACAAGATCTGAAATTTGGAGAAGAATAGTTAATTAAATTTTCCCAGTATAGGCACAAGAGTGGCTGTGTGGTAAGTACCTTGCTTACCAACCACATGGTTCTGGGTTCAGTCCCACTGCGTGGCACCTTGGGCAAGTGTCTTCTACTATAGTCTTGGGCCGACCAAAGCCTTGTCAGTGGATTTGGTTGACGGAAACTGAAAGAAGCCCGTCGTATATATGTTTATAATTATATATATGTGTGTGTATGCTTGTGTGTCTGTCACCCCAATATCGCTTGACAACTGATGCTGGTGTGTTTACTTCCCCGTAACATAGCGGTTCGGCAAAAGAGACTGATAGAATAAGTACCAGGCTTACAAAGAATAAGTCCTGGGGTCGATTTGCTTGACTAAAGGTGGTGCTCCACCATGGCTGCAGTCAAATGACTGAAACAAATAAAAGAGTACTTGAGTGGTACTTTATTTTATCAACCTTGGAAGGGTAAAACACAAAATTGAATTTGGATTTGAACTCAGAAAGTAAAGAGCTGGCAGAAATGTCACTAAACATTTTGTTTTAAGCTCTAACGGTTCTGTCAAGACACTGCTCTTCACAGTAATGGTTCTTGACTTAACAAAAGACCAGCACTTCTGAGGAGATTACATAGACTCTGGTACTTAACTAGCACTTTATTTTCTCAAGCCCAAAAGTTTGTAAGGAAAAGTTGACCATGGTAGGATTTGAACTCAGTACATGAAGAGCCAGAAGAAATACTGCAAGGTATTTTTTTCTGATGTTATAGCAATTGAGCTAGCTCCTTGCCTTTTTGCATTCTGTGGTAATAATAATTTCAAATGTTGGTACAAGGCCAGCAATTTTTGTGGAGAGGAGAAGTCGATTACATCAACCCCAGTGCTCAACTGGTATTTATTTTATTGACCCCTAAAAGTATGAAAGGCAAAGTTGGCTTCAGTGGAATTTGAACTCAGAATGTAAATGCAGACAAAATGCCACTAAGCGTTTTGCCTCGCATGCTAATGATTCTGCCAGCTCATTGCCTTAGTAATAATGATAATAAACAATGAAAACACAAAGATAACAAAGGGAACTGGGTATTTTTATTCACATGTTATTGGGATCATATTTCAAATTCTTCATATATTCTTTAAAAAAAGGAAAAAAAAATAGTTATCTTTTGAGTTTGAATAAGTTGACAGCATCACACATTAAATGATATACATGATAGTGATTTTGATGAGGAAACAAAAAAAAAAGTTTTCAAAAAAAAAAAAAAAAGAAATGATATATTTGCCTTACATTTGAGAAAAAAAAAATTTGTTTCGGCATGACATTACAAATGCAATTAGTAAATGTTCACATAATTAAAAATATTAATATGAGGGAAAAAAATTTAATAGTTTATAAGAAGTTATAAACTATTAATATTTTGTTTTGTAAAGTGTTTCAGTATGACATTGGCTGAGTGGGCTTAAATTGAAAATTTGAAAATGCTATTTTTTTCTTTTCTTTTTTCAAATTATATTATTTTTATGATAATCGTTGCATAGGAGACAACCATCTCTCGGCTGTGAAAATAAGACTGGTTCCAGTGAATTTAGTACTTATATTAAACCACTATCCACATATCTCCAATTAATTTATATAAGAGCCTAACTTACTCGGGGTGGATGTCAACTTTAGACTTGTGTAAAAACAAATGACTAGATTAAACAAAACCTTAAAAATTCCCAGAGAGCAACTGAATTCACGCACATAAAAAACAAACAAAACAACCTGAACCTAATGATACTTTAAATATTTCTCTATGAGGTAAATGTTTACTGGAGGAAAAAAAACAACGAAAGGCCCATATACTCATATTTTGTTGAGAAAACTATCAAGACAAATTTTCTGTTAATGGTTATGATTTAAAGAAATATGTTCTTAAAAAATAGCATGAATGAGTAGTGAGTGAAAGATTTTGAGGTATTGTTTCAAGGAATGCTTATCAGTTGATAATTTTATTATCCAATCTTTGTTTGATATATATATATATATATACCATATACATGATTTGTAATAAAAGGTAAAAATGCAAGAGAAAAAGAACAAAAATTAAGGAAAAATAAAAAAGCAAGTGCCATGTGCCCTAATTACGTCAAAATTCAAATTCTGATTTGATTGCATTATAAGCAATTTAATTTTAGAATATTAATTACCTAAATTATCAGAATATGCAAGAATAAAATGCATAAATATTTTTGCTTTAATCCCTATACTTTAAAAATTTGGTGTGGTTTACTGAATTTATGTGCTTGAACAACTCTCAGGCTTATTTTATAAACACCTTAGGCTAAAATCTTTCAGCAGTATTAATATTTTAACAAACGCATAAATAGATTGGTTTGACCAATATAGTTGATTGGCAAAATCATTAAGACTTTGGATAAAATACTTTAGTCAGGTGAGGAAAGTATCCTTAAATTTGAAACCTGTTCTGAATGCTTGCAACAGAAGGGATTCTGCTAAAGACATTCAAAGTATCAGGTGGTGGTGTAAAACTGGGTGATTGAGTAGGCTTTTGTAGGGGGATGTGATTGCAAAGAACTGGGACAAATACCACTAGAATCTGGTCTGACTGTTTAACAGTTCTGCTAATCCAACCTCATGGATTGATTCTTTTTCTATCAACTTTGAAAGAATAAAAGGCTAAGTTGACCGTGGCAGGATGTGAACTTAGAATACAGAGAGAGATGGAACAAGCACCACAAAGGACTAATGACTCTATGCTCAGTTCCATTCCACCAAAATCAACCTTGTTTTCCATCCTTTCAGAGGTTGATTAAATACGCTAACAGTTACATCCTGAGGTTGATTTAATAGACTAATATTGGTGTCTCCCAAGTTTCTCAAGCAGGATGCTACAGCTGTGAACACCAAAAGGATATTTTTACAGTATTCCTGTTGGCAGTGACTCTGCACCAGGTATTATTAGTTTTGAAAGACATAATGAAAGAACATTGTCACAAGTTCTATAATTAATGAGAATATGTGGCATATTTGATATTGCACTGGATACCTGTTGATAGAATACATAACCTTTGGTTTCATGTACACAAGTTAATCTTGTGAGTCTCTCTGCAGTAGCTTGATTTGCAAAAAATAGCATACAAGTGTCTCTCATGCGGGGGGAAAAAAATAAAAGCTCAGAGACTAGGGAGTTTTTCCAGATCAAGCCTCTAACTCTCTGCATTGAGAAGTCACAGCTCTGGCCCTATAGATATGTGGTTAGACTGCCACAGGAAAGAATTGCAATAAAAATTCTTCAAGCCAAGTCAACCAGCAAGAGACTTGGGAGTAGACCTTGAACAACATGATTAGATAATATCCATAGTCTCTTAGTTGGTCATGCTTTGGAATCCAACAGGGAAGTTTAATGATAGCACCCTAATGGAAGGGGTGCCTGAAGACTCTCCCCTCATAATTCTCCCAATGAATAGTGGGACAGCAAGAAAAATGGATGGATAATTGAAAGCTAAGTGGATCATAGCTAGAATGCCTTTCATTCGAGATTTGTTGCTTGATCAAAGCAGGCCAACTCAAACAAACCAAAAAATGAGATTGCTGTTAGAAGCTGAATTTCATTAAATTATTTCATTAATAGAATTAATTCTTTTGATTTGATGACATAATCATTCAGGAATATATTTAGAGATAATCCCAAACTTTTCAACATCTGTTCAAATTCAAGCCCTTTATTTTAAGTTTTTCAATTTTATGTTTATTTGATGTTCTTAATGTCATTAATATTAAATCATTCTCAAATTAATTTGTAAGCCGAATTATTTTAATTATCATAATAACATGCTTAGAGAGATATTAAATCCTGCCAAATTTGAGTCCAGGTAATTGTGAATTATTCAATTTAGAATTTTCAAATTTTAAATCCTACCCTCAAAACTGTGAGCTAATTGATATATTGTACTTGTTAGTATGTCTAAGAAGTATTTATATAATTAGAGAGAGAGAGAGAGATGTGGTGATGGGATCATTAAGTGAATGGATCATGTTGAGACTATGATGTTGATTATTGCACTTCTCATTGAGATGACAATTAACTCTTGTTGGTTCATTGTCAACCTAGTTGTAGATGGATAGAATAATGACGTAAATTTAAACAATAAGCAGTGACAACACTATTATTTTCAAGTGTTGTTTAGCACCAAATTAACACTAACTTCATAAATCTCTGATTAAAGAACTTCCAGCCATGACTACCTTACCACTCTCTCAAATATGACCTTCTGGTTTCAAGACTGTAGGACATAATTTGAAGATTTGAATACTATTTCTACAGGTCAAATGACCATGTAGACAGAGGCTCCCTTGATGCTCATATAAGAAAAAAATCTAAAACATTTTAGAAGAGATCAATTTCCAAATCAAACTAAAGCCTAAGTTAAAAGGAATGGGTCTATAGCACATCTGTTATTAGCTGGTTCAACTGAACAAAGAACGGAGTTACAGATATTTTACCCACTTTGACAAAATAGATTTTTACCTGTAAATTGGAAAATTTCTGATAAAAACTAGAATTTATGAAAAGACCCCTACCATCAACAATCAATAAACACTAACTTTTCTATGAAATTCCCTCAAGTAAAATATGTCAATGAAGAGCTTTTGGATGTAAGTAGTTAGAACTATTATGGAGCCAAATTATGTGAACTAATGGGACTTCACTTACTGAGAATTCTACATAAGTATATTCAACCACCTTGAGATGAGGTTACTCAGAGATGATCGCCTATCAGTTTCCTAAAACATGAATAAGCAAGAATTTTTAAGTTAAGGAAAGACTCAACAAATACTTTCAAGAAATTCAACCTCAGAACTTAAACACAGGAAAGCACTATGCCTATAGAGAACTTAACAAAGAACTGCTAAGATCCATAATTCTGTAATAAATTCATAAAACAGAAACATGAAGTTATATGCCTAATGTAAAACAAATAAAAACCTCTGTCATTTAACCTACCCTTCAGCCTAAATGTAATGTAAAATCTTATGAAACATTTTCCAGCTCACAATAAGTAGTATAAGTTCTTTAGTATGAAGATGAGAAAAGTTAGCTGCACTTACATATAGAACAAATAGCATACCATTTAGAATGAGAACCAAATAGCTAGTAACCCACAGCTCATGACTGAAAAGAGATACAACAGAAACAGATCAGTAACATACTTGGTGTGTGTAGGTGTGTAGGTGTATATATATATATATATATATATATATATATATCATTTAATGACTGTTGGACAGTTTGACCAGAGGCTGCACCAGACTCCAGTCTGATTTGGCATGGTTTCTACAGCTGGATGTCCTTCCTAACATTAACTACTCCAACAGTGTAATGGGTGCTTTTGCATGCTACCAGCATGGGTGCCAGTTGTGTGCAACCAATATCTACCACAACTATGATTTCACTTAGCACGATGGGTTTCTTCTCAAGCACAGCATATTGCCAAAGGTCTCAGTCATTTGTCTTTGCATCCATGAGGCCCAATGCTCAAAAGGTGCTTTTTTATGTGCAAGATGTAATTATCAATGAAAACTACATCAGGGTAATGTGTAGAACTTTTAAGTTAGAAATACACAGCATATACCCTCATCTTGCAATGTATATGAAAAGAATGCACTATCTTTGCTATGCACAATTGAAACCCAAAGCAGAAAAATATTAACATATAAACTTCACAATAATAGATTATAGTAAAGTGGGTATCAAAATACTTGATGTAATACCCACCAAAATTACTCCTTTTGTAATTATCTAAATTATTCATTTCCAAGCAGAATTGGTGGTTTGGATGACTGTTCTCATTATATCATTAAAACTGTAATTTTCAAAACATATCTCATGCAGCATACATCCCTGGGCATTTCCCTCTTGCCAGTTTTTAAAAATAACTGTACCACTTCTTATGTGCATAGTTCTGAGAAGTACCCAGGATGCCCAACAGAAAAATACACAATATCAGTGGGAGAAATGAGATTGTTTCTCAGGGCAGACATCAAAATCAATTCATATTGACAAAAAAATCTGTTGGAGTTGCAGGGAGGGAAAACATACTATTGATGTTGTAGTGACAAGGTAGCAGCACACAATATGTATCCACTCAATAGATTACAGTCAACTACTAAAATAGACTGACTAATAAAAACAGGCTGACCAGTGTGAATGATAGGCACATACAAGACTGTAACTATTTTGATATCTGATTTAGTCTCCTGACTTGAGCAGCAGACAAACCATCAGTTTTAAATGAATGTGTGTGTGTGAATATATGTAAAAGGGCATACAATTATTCTTACACCAGCCAAACTATTTGTAAGAAATAAATTCAAAGATGTCTGTAAATTTTTGGACTGGATGTAATTTTTATTGCCTCATTCATCCTTTTAAATAAAAGTGTGACACCCAATTCAACTGGTTTTAGGAAGTACCCAGTGTGCATTACAGAGAAATACAATATCATTACCATTATCGATTGGTTAAATGAGATCATATCCCAGTGCAGACATCAAAATTGATTCCTATTGAAAAATTGGTTGATGTTACAGAGAGGATGATTAAGTAAAAGGATGACAAGACAGCAGCAATACTGTGGTAAGCAATGTTAGCTATATAACCAATTATCAAAACAGCTTGACCAATCAAACAAGGCTGACTAATGAAAATTTATAGGTATATATATAAACATGCAAATATCTGAATAAGTGAATTAGACACCTGAAAGACTGAAAACCATAAAATATAGCAATTAAATCCTCAGTTTAAATGAAGGCACACTCAAAACATTATGTGTAGTGTGTCCAGACAAATAGGTAATTCTTAAAACACCAGATAAGCTAAATGAACAACAAATTTAAAAGTGAAACATTTTATCAAACTAGGCAGAGAGGTTTACTATCTAAAGAAAAATATTCTCAAATTATAAGATTGGTTGTTACTTGCTGACTTGCCTTGTGCCTCCAAAGCCATGTAGAATAAGAAATTTCTTATTTTTTACGAACAAGAAGAGTTGGTGTCAAGAAGGGCATTCCGTTGTAAAACAATGCCTCAACAACATATTCATCTAATCCATGCTGGTATGGAAAAATGGATGTAAAACAAATGAATGATGTTAAAACAATAATCTATCATAGCTAATAGAATATAAAAACAGGTATATTTTAGTATTTTTCAGAGAAGTTTGTTGTTATGATAATATTCAATCAGATTTTCATTTTGTTCAATGACAATCCTCATTGTAACTGAATAATTGATACGGCTTGAGGAAATTCTCCAGGTGTGATTGCACCACAAATGAGGACTATCTTGTCTTTGAGATGGTTCTATGCTACTGGCTTGTCATGGTGAAACTTAGACTTTTGGCAAACCAAGAATTTGGTTGTGGGGAGGGAGGGCAAGCATGAAGGCAACTTCTGTTGATGATTTTGTCCTCTGTGCATGCTGTGGTGAGGATCTGTTTGGCATTTGTAGCAAAGTGTTGCACTGGTGCTTTATTTTGCTGCCACTTGAGGGGCAAAACATAATTGCAGCAATTCTAGATAATTGTTGCTGTTATCAGTATCATTAAAGAATAGCGTTAGGTGACTGTATCGAAACAAAAATGCCATGAACACGCACAATTTTGGTGAATGTAATGAACTGATGACCTCATCAAATGGGAAGGAGGATTTATCAGACCAGTGGATATTAGCGATAGTTTTTGATTGTCAAAGGAGCCAGTGAGCAAATTACAAATGTTATGGCTTATCTTCCATTTGTAAAGTTTGCATCATCATCATCTTAAAAGTATACAAAATTGTGGATACTTTGTCTGCAGGTTATCTAGCAATACTATTTGGTGACTGTTGTTGAAGGCAACATTGCTACTGCGCATAACTTCTTCAACTGTCACTTCCTTCAGAGAAGGACAATCAATTTCATTTTTACCCAAGTCACTTCCTATCTCCTAATGTATTTTTTAAAAATTTATTTTTATCATTATTATTAATCCTACAGCTGTTGGTGACAGAAAAGGCTGGTGGCAAGACAATACTGAGATTTATGCAGTAACATAATTTCTACTTGTGTATTGTTGTCCATAAGTAAGCGATTATAATTGAACAGTAGTGGCTATGTGGTATGTAGCTTGCTTACCAACCACATGGTTCTGGGTTAAATCCCACTGCATGGCACCTTGGGCAAGTATCTTCTACTATAGCCTCGGGCTGACCAAAGCCTTGTGAGTGGATTTGGTAGATGGAAACTGAAAGACGCCTGTCGTATGTATATATGTATGTGTGTGTCTGTGTTTGTCCCCCAACATCGCTTGACAACCGATGCTGGTGTGTTTGCGTCCCTGTAACTTAGCAGTTCGGCAAAAGAGACCGATAGAATAAGTACTAGGCTTACAAAGAATAAGTCCTGGGGTCGATTTGCTTGGCTAAAGGCGGTGCTCCAGCATGGCCCCAGTCAAATGACTGAAACAAATAAAAGAGTATGAAGATAAAACTTTACATATTGTAAAAGTTATTCTGAAATATAATAAAGTGGTGTAATATGTCATATTTTAAAACTAACAATCAATCCAAAAATTTAGATATTTTTCTTATAACTGTCCTAACTAGTTTCACTTTTACTATTTAAAATTTGTATGTAAATGTGTACAAGGCACCTGCACTACTCTTCTGTTGGTGCCACAACAAAATCCCATACATGCTGTGCTCCTTCTATAGTAATTGGTGAGCAAGAGAAGCTCCCTAGTGTTGGTGCCATGAAAAATGCACCTACCGTAAAGTGATTGGAAAAATGATCAAAGCATCCATTAGTTCTGGTTTGCTGAGGACTATTTGATCTCTCTAATATGGTGCCACCAGAAAATGCACCAATTGCACTCAGTAAAGTGGTTAGTGATAGGAAGGACATCCAGTGACTCCAGTACAAAAGGTCTTGGACTATGATGATCTATCCAACCCATGCCAGCATGGAAAAAGGATGTACAATATATATAATGTACACAAATATGAGTAAATATGAATGTGTGTGATTTTATTATCAAGATATCAAGCAGTAGAATGATTCAATTGGAATGCAAATTTTCTTTCTACTAATAAATATTGGAAGATGGAAACTATGTAGAATCCCATCATATATATGGACAAACTTCTCTAGTATCAATAGCATAAAATGCATCTAGCCCATGCTGGAACAGCAGCCATTAGTAAAACCTATGCAAAGAAAAAATAATGAATGAAAAGAATAGGCATGGACACTACATCCCCAGAGAACAGTAATAATAATCATCATCATCATCATTTAACATCTGTTGTCCATGCAGGAATAAAATTACTCTCACAGGGTAGGAAGGACTCTCTAGTCCTCTCACTGACAACTTCTCAAGAGTCATAACCCATCTATTACAAAAAGTATGCCATCAAAGATTTCTACAAAGAAACCCAATATTTAACTGGCACACTAATCTTAGTTACCATCATTCCATGCCTAAACCAAGCATATTTATTTCAATGAACCCGTTTGGCAATATGGATTTGCACAAACTGGGAAACAATTAAACCTGCCCTATTGCTTGTTGACTGGTCTTACACATACATTTCTACAAACATCAAAATATGACATGGTAGATGTTTCAGTGTATTGTTACCAATACCATATACCCTAACACTACTTGAGGACATAAACAGAAATGGGATCCCAAGAGAAAATAAAAGAACCAAACAGCAAACCAAACCCAAACCAAAGAACTCTCATTTGGAAAATCAAAAGATTAAACAAAAGAAATAAACTAATATACCACCAGCAGTAACACCTACAACTAATATTAATAACAAAACTCAAATTCTAAAAAATATTTCTCGAACATGATAAAAAGGGCTACATAGGAAGGTAAGATCATTGAAAGAATTGCAACTCAAATATTAACAGAAAAATACAGGGCTGTTGTTTCACAAATTGGCTCACTGATCAAGGAAAACCGTATTTTATTCAATGATGCTAAAGAAATAGGAAGAGATATTACAGAAACAATCAATATTGCTCTGTCTTTGGTGATTCCTACTGAAGCTGACTTATGCAGGATGAATGAAAACATGCTGCTACATAATCCCTAACGACTTTTGGGACACCAGGCATCATAGCAGCAATGAAAGAAAATACAACACTACTCACCAGAGAGCCTTGATAAATTCCTGACTGGTGTTAATGTTATTCAAAACAATATGCAGCTACTGAAATAAAATTGGAGTTTACCAACTTTGGAATAGAGGATGTCCTTACACAATCATACTCTTTTCTCTCAAAAGAAACCTCTCACAGAGACTAAGGAGTAATTGTTGAAAACAGTCTCAGAAGGAGTTTCCATACCACAAAGTTGATATGACTTGGAGGATGAGCTCTGGGGTTGTCACAACATTCAAGGTTGGAGATTCAGATGTCATCATCTTTCAGTTGTCTACCTTCACACAGTCTCCACCTAGAGTATTGTTATTTCCTGTGGTCTCCTCATCATTTTAATGTCTATTTTCCATGCTTGCACAGATCAGACAAGAGTATGTAGGGACAGAGTTTTTTGTGGCTGGATGTTGTTCTGTTGCTACCCACCCACTTGTTTCCAAGCGAGATAATAATCTCTAAGTCTAATGAACAAACAAACAACCAGATTTGTAAACACCTGGATATGTTTGGACCAATAATAATTCCCTATATGACTGAGCAATGGTGTTCTAGAATATGAAATTTACTTGTTTTCAAATGAAGTACTTTATTTCGCTGATCTCATATATCAGACATCTGGGCTGCAGTATATAACTAAACATTACTGCTGTACAAATGGTGCCAATGCAAAGATGTTGAGTCAAACACACATACACATGATGTACTTTTGGTCTATCATGGTCTACCTGTGGCTATAATAGCTCCCTGTCAAGGTGTCATAACGTTGCTAATTTGCAGTTTCTTTTAGCTTAATGACAAAGATGAACAACTTGGCTCTAAATCATGGTTGTGACATACAAGATGACCTTTCATGATTTCTTCTGTATCTAAACTGCTATACAGTTTACGGGCACTAACCCTTACCATCCACATCGACTAATTACTATACAAAATCAATAAATCCATGCTACAGTCATCAGCTAGTGATCAATATATATTATTTATTTATGCAAGACACGAATGTGATGATAGATTAAAATCATTTATTTGACTTTTTAGTGACCAAAGATACATGTCGTCTGGTGACTGTCCCTATTGGCTTTGTATCTGTGTTGAGGGGTGACATTCATGCATTTCTCAAGAGGTATTTTGTTGGATTAAGTGAAATATCTGTGAAGAGCTGAATCTAGGTTGTGGACTTGATTTACTGAGAGTTTATGACTTATGCCATGGCACTTGCTAAAGGATTCTTTTAAAAATACCACCATCATCACCATCAAAACAACTATTAAAATAAACAAAAATAGAAACAAAACTTCTACATAGAGAGAGACTCAAGTGGTTAGAAATCGCAACCCCACCATCATGGGGGAAAATAAAAAGGCAGGCAGGACATATTAGATAATGTAATCCTTCCAAGAACTACCTCTAAAAAAGGTAGGGGGACAGTGAAGGATGGAAATGCCTTTGATAATAGGTCTGCTTGATCAGAGCTGACCATGGATCTAAAAAACAAAAAAAACAGCAACAATAGTAAGAGACACAAAAACAAAAATCACAAACTTTTGAAATGAGGTAAATTGCATGAAAAATGAAGTTAAAAATATAGTTTTAAAATAACAATTAAAAAAAAAAAACCCTCATTGAGGGCAGACAAATAATAATTTGGAGTTAGAAAAGCCATACTGTGACCTGAAGTATAGAATATATTGGAGCAGATGAATCATTTTGGATGAGTTAGCATCTATAACTAGAACAAATTATATTTGATGAAGTTTTTGCTGAATGTGGCAAAGTTGATCAGCAAAAGAAAGAAGTAGAAATGGCCATCATTGTCATCTTCAACATCATTATCATCTTTACTTATTATGACTTCAATTCCTGAAATATATAACTCTTTGTAATATTTTATGCATAAATATATTTAGAAAGCGTAAAAACATTATTTTCTTTGGGATTTTTTTTTCTCTTTGCTTTTTGAAGTTTTATAGAAATTATTGGAGCAAAAAAAAAGAAAGAAAAATGAAAGCAAATTAACAAAAATATTCAGAAATCAAGAGAAAAATAAAATTTTTGGGGAGAGTGGGGAGGGAAACCCCACAAAAAAACCAAAGGAAATTATAAAAAAGGAACAAAAAATGATAAAATTTGAATTTTTTGGAAAATCTATAGAAAACGAAAAAAAAAAAAAAAGAGAGAGAGAAAGAAAGAGGAAAAAAGAAAATCATGCTATGATGTTGCAATGAGATTCAGAGATCATAGTAAGTGTTTCTTCATTGTCTGAAAAATCACAGTTGATTCAGTAATTTAATGGATGTATTTTGCCACAAGCATTAGTGTCTTTGACAGGATGTAGCAGGATTTCTTTTTTGTTTGTTTTTGACATTTGTAGAAGTTAAAAGACATGTGAACTGAAACACACTTACGTTATAATTTGAATTTAGTCTTTGTCTCAGAGGGGTGAGGCGAGGGTTAGTTTTGTAACCATTTTAGTGATTTAAATAGCAAGGCACCACAGGCAAGGAAAACTTAGAGACTTTGAAGTATCTAAAACAAACAGAGCTAGTCTAAAAGTAAACCTAAACTATGGTGCCTATGAAGATTTCTACTTGGTAAATAATATTGCTAGCTTAGAATAAAAGGCAATTAATCTATAGTGAATAGATGAAATTAAAGCTGTGAGAGTTAATTCGTGTCTACATAAGTATGTAACTCAAATAGTGATGATTTACAAAAGACTGATTTATTCATTTGTATACATATTATAAAAAAAAAAAAACAGAAAATTATTTCTCTTCTTCAACTGATAAAATTTGTTAATGAAGAAAAATAAAATATAGTTAATTACGAGAAGATTTGAAGTAAAAGATTTTAAATTTTAAGAACAAATGCAGTTAAAATGGCCCTTTTTTATTGCAAAATATTGTTAGGGAATTTACTTATATAAATAAAATCACCCAATATCTTTCATACAATATATGTATATATATATACATACAAACATCTTTGTGTGTGTATATATAAGAATGTAGAAGTTATAGCAGTCTTCTTTTTAATATCAGCGGTCACTTGACCTGCAAGAAACAGCAACCAACACCCACCTCAAATCAAATCCTGCCATAAAAAAAAAAATTTTAGGCAAAAAGTCAGGATGGTCATGGCCACTGGAATGCCTTTGGTTATAGGTCTACTTGATCACGGCTGACTTAGGTGCTAAACGACAACAACCACCCCCAGAATGGTATAAGCTCAGCCATGGGCAGACTGTGGATCACACAGCTTTCTGAGGGGCACACCTAATTTTACAAGGAAAATAACATGTATTAAAAATTTTAAGTAGTGTGGTCCACCATGTCTCATGTGGCCTGCATCTTGACAGAGGGTGCCCATAGCTGATAATCCAAGTGACTGATTAATTGGGATTACCTCAATATCCTTCCAGATTCTAAAATTATCATTTTTTTTCTGAAAGACTTCACAATCACTATGGATTTGAATTCTGACTTCAAAACAGGTTGTAGAGAAGTAATGACAAAAAGAAAAGAAAAAAAAAAACCCTACAAAAAACAAAAACAAATAATGATTTGATACAGTGCAGGTGGTGCTAGGAGATAAAGACAAAAAAAAAAAAAAGGTTATGGTGTGTGGCTTTCTTATTTTTCTGGATGAGATATTTTAGATGAAATAAAATGTTGTTGTTGAAGTAGAAGTGATCTCAGTTCGTTAGAAGCAGTAGTGAAACCAGGTTTTTGAGAGCAATCCTCCAACATCAACAACATCAGCAGTAATAATCATATGTTAGCTGTCAGGTGAACTGCAGAAGTTGTAGTAGTAATAATTATAATAATAGCAGAAGTAGTAGTAGTAGTAGTAGTAGTAGTAGTAGTAATAGTAGTGGTGGTGATGATAGTAGTGATGGTGGTGTTGATGTTAATATTTTTAAAGTAGTTTTTAAGTCGACAGCTCATTTCTGCAAGATTTGGGATTTTGCAAGTT
The DNA here is from genome assembly GCF_006345805.1 of Octopus sinensis. Lineage (NCBI taxonomy): Eukaryota > Metazoa > Mollusca > Cephalopoda > Octopoda > Octopodidae > Octopus > Octopus sinensis. Next base: position 56,278,321 of record NC_043012.1, on the reverse strand, counting down.
TAACTGAAATGAATACTTGTCAAAGAACTGGTAGAGGAGACAGGTGGCTGGTATAACGTCATGTTTTCAGCACAACTTGTAGATCAGCTGGTAAAGAGCAGATGATAGTGTCGACATGTTGGTGAAGTTTCACAACACAGTTCCGGTCAACGGCTGATTGATTGTTGGCAGCAAATGTCTAGAAGAGAGAGGGAGGAAAAAAAAATTAAATAAAACAATAGATCTTTTGATAATGATATTTTTTGTTATGTTGGGTGAACTGGCAGAATCATTAGAGCTTTGGGGAAAAATACTGAGCAATATTTATTCCAGCTTTTTACATTCCGAGTTCAAATCCTGTCATAGTCAACTTTGCTTTACATCCTTCTGGAGTTGATAAAATGAAGTACCAGTCAAATACAGGGGCCAATGTGATCAACTAATTCCATTCCCTCAAAATTACTGCCCTTGTATCTAACTCAGAACCCATTTTATATTATTAACACTGGCCAAGCTGGGGAAAATACTTAGCAACATTTTGTCCGTCTTTATGTTCTGAATTCAGCTGAGGTTGATTTTGCCTTTCATTTTTTTGTGGGGAAGGTCAATAAAATGAGCACTAGGGTTGATGTAATTAACTTACGCCCTGCCACAAATTGCTGGCCTTGTGCCAAAAAATTTGAAACCATTATTAACACAGGTCTTCCAACATCAGGTTCATTGCAAATTACTATCATGTCAGAGATATGCAATATTCATGAAAGAACACTGGGAACCCATGACTTTATATTTTTTTTATTGTTTGTTTTTTTTACAGCTTAACTCAAGAGAAGCAGGGTAGCATCCATGACCTTATTGCAGTGTCTCCAATCCTGACAGAGGATAGAGAGGAGATCCTTTCAGATCTTGGGTTATACTCATATCATAAATCTGTTAAAGTGCTTCAAACAGTGAGATTCTGTTAAAAGCATCCAAGTACCAGATGGTGGTGTTAAACAGGGCAACACTATGTCTACAACCTAAGAACAGAACCAGTCCTCCAACAGGGTCCAATATTTCATTCACAAAGCCTGTAGAAAAAGGCCCTTGCTTAAAACTTTTGACACCATTTTAAACTTCATCAAAATTCCATATTAATTTATGTCTTTAACACCAGCTTAATGATGGTACAGTTATTTTACATTTTAAGGCGGTGAGCTGGCAGAAACGTTAGCATGCCGGGCTAAATGCTAAGTGGTATTTTGTCTGCTGTTATGTTCTGAGTTCAAATTCCACCGAGGTTGACTTTGCCTTCCATCCTTTCAGGGTCGATTAAATAAGTACCAGTTACACACTGGGATCGATATAATCGACTTAATCCCTTTGTCTGTCCTTGTTTGTCCCCTCTATGTTTAGCCCCTTGTGGGCAATAAAGAAATAACAATTATTTCACATTTTGCATTATTTTCAAAATTAATTGAAAGAAAGGTAAAGTATTCCAATAGAAAATGTAGTGGATTCACACCAGGTGATTGTGAAACAAAGAGCTTATTCCCACAGCCATCTAAGCTTGAATCCAACTTCTTCATAGACGGCCAAATTAGTGCATTTTGGACAGTCAAACAGAATATCATTTAGCTTTATAAAACTTATGGAAAAATAAAAATGATATCCAGTTTTAAAATATAATGAAACAGATGTTGTCAAAGTTATGAAGCAGAGTAATGAGGACTTGTGAAAAAGAAGCTAAGCTTCCTTGAGTCAGGAACCACAATGTAAAACAAATTAAACTTTATTTGTTGCATTATTTAACGCTTTAGCATTTAAGCCAGCTATATCCAGCCCAAATATTTCATCTACTTTATGCTTAAACTGGCCACTTGAAGCTGCACTACAATAGCATTCTAAAAATCATTAAAATCTTGAAGCTACAAGATAATGTATATTTAGTTCAAAACAATGTGAATAAAACAAGCATTACATTCAACTAAGTAATTTGAATGCTAAAGAGTTAGCATGTATTTTTTTTATATTATGAATTAAATAAGATTTCAATATAAATATAAGCACCAATTTTAGATGCAAAAGAACGCCAGGTTTGGACATGGACCATGAACCATCTTCACACACTGGGTATTATATAAATGTTACTTTCTACAATTTTAGCCATATATCTCCACAGAATAAATGGATCATCAGCAGGATAAGCTATTTCATTAAAGTCAAATCCAATACAACAAAGATCCCATCTTTGTCCACAGAATTATAGTAATGAAACAATTACGAAAGACATATTACTCTTTTACTCGTTTCAGTCATTTGACTGCGACCATGCTGGAGCACTGCCTTTAGTTGAGCAAATCGACCCCAAGACGTTTTCTTTGTAAGCTTAGTACTTATTCTATCGGTCTCTTTTGCCAAACCACTAAGTTACGGGGAGATAAACACAGACACACAAATATATATATATATATATATATATATGGCGAGCTTCTTTCAGTTTCCGTCTACCAAATCCACTCACAAGGCTTTGGTTGGTGCGAGGCTATAGTAGAAAACAATTGCCCAAGGTGCCACACAGTGGGACTGAACCTGGAAACATGTGGTTCGTAAGCAAGCTACTTACCACACAGCCACTCCTATGCCTATTGAAGATATGTTTGAAGTAAAGATGTTTAAATATTGATCAATGTCATAATTCAAGCTTCACTACAGTCTCGCTATAGCCATTATGTAATGCAACAGAGCAAGGCATGTGATCTGTTTCTCTGCTGGCCATTACTGAATATTGTTAATAGACTCCTCTTACTTCCAGTTGACTGGATAGCAATAGAAGGGCTTAGTCAGTTGGAAAAAGCAATCATTTAAAAAATATGTCAGAAACTTATACAAACCAGTCCACTCATGTAAATGTAGGAAAATGTATTGAAGACAGTATTTAAATATAAAATCATTAAAAAATAGTGGGTAAGAAATGTATAATTATAAATGTATTGTTAGCCATCATCACATCTTATTCCTGTACGTACACTATCATACTGGATTTGAATAGGTACTCTTGTTTCTAAATTAAGGGTCAGAACATTATTATCAATGGGGAAATTGATGCATATGTGTGTATCAGAATGTTAGCTTAAAAATGAAAGTTCCTTGTTTGAATCCAGTCATATCTAGGGATAAAAGAAAAAGCAAAACTTGAAGGCAGTCAGAGATCAAACTGATGAAAGCATAGCTTAGATGTCATCACCATAACCATCGGCATCATCATTTAACGCCTGTGTTCCATGCTGGCATGTGTTGAACAGTTTAGCAGGATCTGATGTGTTCAAAGACTGCATTGTTTTACAGTCTGTTTTGACATGGTTCCTATGGCCAGATACCATTCCTAAAGCCACATAGATAGGATGTTTTTTTGTGCCTCCTGCACTATTGAGGTTGCCATGCAGCTCACAGAAACTACAAGCCCTGGGGTGGTGGTGGTGGTGTCAGCTTCATGCTAGTGGTTGAGGGATTGAACTATGGAGAGGGGAATGGGCAGTGCAGGTTCTTGTAGAGGATTTGTATGGATACTCATTTAGTAAGGAACGGGGAGAGAAAGAGAAAATGAACGGAAGGAGTTGCAAGAGATAATGGTAATGAGGTGTTTTCATAAATGCTTTATCTATAGAGGTGAGAAGTCAATAATCTGAGAAAAACTATAATCTTATAAAATTTCAGTAGGTGAAAATATGTGAGGCTTGATAAAAAGGAAAAATGGTTGTTTGGTGGTGATGAGTTTGGAGTGGTAGCCATGAATGTTATATATAAATATATGATGTGGTCAAGAAAAGGTGTCTCAACAAAACATCGTACTGTAGAGATAAAGGAAGAAAACGAACTTACCAGTTTTTCTCTTAATCTCAGAATTAAATCGACTATTTCTACTTCTTCTTTATCTCGTATCCAATCTTGGATATCCTAGAAATAATTAACAAGATGATAATTGGATACATAAAAAATAAGAAAAAAGTTTTGTTCATTAATAATAAATATTCTCAAACATACATCCATGCATACAAACACATATACATATGATGGGGTTCTTTCAGTTTCTGTCAACCAAATCTACCCAGAAGGCTTTGGTTGGCTCAGGGTTAGAGTAGAAGATACTAGCACAAGGTACTACACAAGAGGACTGAACTTGAACCAATGTGGTTGGGAAGTAAACTTCTTAACCACACAACCATGCTATGTGTGTGTATAATTTTGCAAGTGAAACAATTACTCCAGACATGGATTTTTTTCTCTCCTTTGTCTTCTTTCCTCAGTATTTTCTGTAGGTTCAAAATGTGAAAAACTCTTCCATTTTTCCTGAGCATCAAACTAATACACCTTGTTTGTTGCTCACTCACCTACCTCTCTGCCTTCAGTTTTTGTACAATTTTGAATCATACACACACATCACGTATCAACTTCTAACAGCTTCAGCAAATGAGGAATTGGTACATAATCACTTGAACTGTTACAAATAGCAGCCAAATCCCCTCAAATCATAGCTCGTAGGTTAAGGGATGTAGTTCATACAATCAACACTTTACCTCTCAGCTTCCTGGTCATCAAATCCTGACGTAGAGGACAAAATGAATTTTGAACCTTTGGGGTTGTGATTGGCATTGCTCTAGAAACGAAAGTTTCTGTCACCTGCTGTTGTAGATATTGCTGCCTCTGATGATGCTCATAACATTTTTATCCTCTACTTTTGCAGTTTCACTCAAGTGGCACATATGTATAGCAACCAGGCTTTCTGCTCTGCACTACTAGTCTAATTGCTTTCTTTTCTCCCCACCCATGGTGTATGTAGCTACAGAGTAGCTTTGTAGCCTTGTGGGAGTCATCTGCATGTTCATGCAGACTCCCACTCTACCCACTGTTATTTCATGTTGCCTCTGTGCTTACACTTTGCTCATACTATACTACAAATATGATGAGCCTAGGCACATAATAGTAATAATAATGGCTTCAGATTTTGGCACACAACCAGCAAGTTCAGGAGAAGGGGTAAGTCAATTACACTAACCTGGTACTTATTGTTGTTATTGTAGTTGGCATTAGGAAGGGCATCCAGCTGTAGAAACCATGCCAAATCAGATTGGAACCTGGTGCAGCTCACCAATTTACCAGTTTTCAATCAAACTGTCCAACCCATGCTAGCATGGAAAATGGATATTAAATGGTAAGAATGATGAGAGTAACAATATAATATATATTATAACAATATATTATATATATAATATATATTGCTATTGTATATTATTGTTATAAGTTCAACTGGTACTTATTTTATTGATCCGGAAGGGGTGACAGACAAAGTTGACCTCAGTGGAATTTGAAGTCAGAATGTAAAGATGGATGAAATGGTGCTAAGCTTTCTGTTGCACATGCTAACAATTCTGCCAGCTTACCCTCATCATCCTTACCATTTAATATCCATTATCCATGCTAGCATGGGTTGGACAGTTTGATTGAAAACTGGTAAATTGGTGAGCTGCACCAGGTTCCAATCTGATTTGGCATTGTTTCTGCAGCTGGATGCCCTTCCTAATGCCAACTACAATAACAACAATACATTGTTTCAAATTTTGGCACAAAATCAGCAAGTTGATTCATTGACCCCAGTATTTGAGTACTTATTTTATTGAGTCCCCAAAGATGAAAGGCAAAGTTGACCTCAACAGTATTTGAACTCAGAATGTAAAGAACTGGAAGAAAGGCCACTAAGCATTTTATCTGATATACCAACAATTTACTAGCTCAATGCATTATAGTAACAATAATAACTACTTACCACATTACTTAAGGCCTCCATATGTAAAACTTGCAGTTTCTGATTGACTTCATGTTGCCGGTGCCGATACCAGCCCTCAAAGTTGGCAGATTGGAAAAAACGTCTAGGGAAGGAAAAAATAGCAATTTCTTTATTTATTGCACAAGAAATCATTGTTAGGTAAGGGTAGGAATAGAGAAAGGGACACGGGGAAGAAAGTCAATTTGATCCAGCAATTCCATTAGTTTTCATACAAGACCTGGGTGACTTCGATCCTTCTGTATGGGTGCGAGAACTGGACTCTTACAGCTGATATGGAGCAAAGAATTGAGGCATTTGAGAACAAACACTTCAGAAGGCTATTACACATCTGATATACAGAGCACAACACCCTATCCAAAATCACACTTCAGGGCACAGTTGAGAGAGGGTTAAAGAGAGGCAGAGAAAATCCTGGTTTGACATCATCAAGGTCTAGACAGGTCACAACACAGAGAACAGAGACCAGTGGCAACGGCTGACTATGGAAACATCTAAAGTGGAACCCTAAAGACTGGCCGTATCAGTTAAGTGATTTTGATGATGATTATATTATTTCCTTTTTATATTTGGTTTTGCAAGATTCTTGATGTGAACTTGTGAGTTGAAATATATTTTGTTGTACCTTGGGAGAGTCATTATGCCAATAATAAACAGACCTGAAGTAGAGAAAGTGTGTCCTTGATGAAGTTGTGAATAGCAACGAAACGATTTTGACAAACTTAGCTAAATAACTGACTAAATGATTAAACCAAACAGTTGATTATTTGTCAACTGGTTAACCAATTGACAAAGAAAATAAAGTGAAATAAAACAAAGTGCATTTGTTTATTATTGACATAATGACCATTCCAAGATATAAAGGTTTATTATATTAGTTATATCTTAACAGGACTGCATATATTTCTGTCTGCATCCAATCCACCACTTCTATGAAAGTAAACAATGACTAACCAGTGTGGGAATTTCTCTGGGATTGTTTAATTTACTAAAAACACTGACTACATCTCCTTTAAATTACACCTGTTCATTTTTAAAAAGGGAAGTACACAGGTAATTTAATCCTTGGTACACTATCCCTTGTTTTTGTTTTTAACTCCTGATGGGACCTCTGTTGTGACATGCAGTATGTCTTGGGTCTTAGACATTTTAAACTTGACAAGGTCCATACTTCAACGGGAGGGAAGGAGAGAGAGAGAGAGATTTTGATCTCAGTATTTAACTGGTACTTTATCAACTATCAACCCTGAAAGTATGGAAGGAAAAGTTGAGCTCAGTGGGACTTGAACTAAAAGCACCAACAACTAGAATAAATACCACAAGGCATTCTATTAGATGGCTCTTATGTCTCTGCCCACTTACCACCTTGATACACAGGTCAGCTGAATCAGGGCTGACCTGGGGATAAACAATAACTCGTTAACAATAACAAGAAAAACGATATTTTCTTTATGTGTAATATAGTTCAACTGAAACCACATTTAACAACATTGCACCTACTGAAAGCCTCCATGGATAAGCCAAGAGAAAATAAATGTTTACCAAGAGATCAGCAGTTCATATCCAAACACCAATACTATATTGTGTTCATGTCCAAGACGTTCTAAATTTTAACAGCTGACTCCACCAAGGCACAAGTAGGTGTTATGATTGCACATAAACTGACAAGGGATAAATAAGCATGCAGTATTAATCCTTTTGACATCAGCTCAATTAAGATTGTTCCTGCTTCTATAATCTCTACTTTCTGTTTTACAATGATCAAAATCAAAATCTTTCACCAAAAGGATGGAAGGTAAAACTGACTTTGGTAATGAAGGAAAAAAATAATATATAAGAAATCTGGCCAAAAACAGTGTGCTGATGTTTTTATTATGAAAAAATAGCAATCAGGAGTGAGAAATGATAAATAGTTTTTAAGTTGAGGATTCTGAGTTTGAATTTGATGACTTTTTAAATCTCTAAGTCTGTTCTTTGTAAACCATTTTATTTTAGCCGAATTTATTGTCTAATAGATAAAAAAATAATACTTACTTGTATAAACCTTCCCAATCTCCTTTGATACCTGAAGTTAGTTGTGGACCAGACTGTTCCACCGTTTTCAAAAACTCATTGGCATCAAATGGCCGTAACCTGGGTGGAGCCTGCTAAGTTGAAGGCAGGAGTTGAGAAATAATATTTGCATATTAGACAACTGAATTATAAGAGACAAATCAAGTTTAATTACTGGCAAAGACACATATGCAAATATACACAGTGCTGATTGATGTAGATAAAAATATAAGCTTCCCAGTGAACTGATATCTTAACGACAAGTACCTTTAGCCCTTGAGAAAATCATAGATGTTACTACATTTAGTTCTCTCATCTACATGACTTTGTACTTTTCTACAGTGCTTCTGGTCCTTGGAATGACTGGTCTTGTTACCTCCCCTCACTTCTCCTATTTTCCTAATCTTGTGTCTACCTTTCTAGATACAACACTAACAGCCAATCCGAATATTTTTTTCTCTCTCTAAAATACCAACGAAACACTTTTCTAAAGACCAAATAATAACAAACTTTCATTGCAGTCAAGTGATAAGTAGTTAATTTCTTCACCTTATGTGATCAAAAGCACCTGCCTGTTCTGTCTGCTTGCTTATTCATCTTCATAAGACGCCATAGATTGCCTCTTTCCCCCATCAAGAACCTCTGTACCTATTCTCCGTCTGAATGTCATGTAGAATAAGGGATCACGGTATCTCATCTGCTTCCATATTTCTACTCATTCTTAGAAGGGACCAATATGAATATGTGTGTGCATGCACACACACACACTCTCTCTCTCTCTCACACACACACACACACACGTGCAACATACAGAGTGAGCCTTTTCTTTGAGCCAGTGATTAACCTCTACATGGTCACTTGAACTGCTTGAAACAGCAGCCAAATCATTCTCATCTCACCCTATTTTCTTCAAAAATTAAGGCTGCATTGAAAATAGTTCTAGATATACAGTGTACGGAAAAAGAAAGAAAGAAAAAAAAGGCAGGATTGTGAAGGACGGAACCTCTTGATTATAGGACTGCTTAATCAGAGCTAACCTGGGGTTAAACTATTGTATATTAAAATGAAAACTTTTAAATTGCTAAAAATAGCAATCAAATCCGCCTTAAACAAGGTACAATGTATTAGATAATGAAAATCGAAAGCATTTCAAAGATGGGATGGCTATAGCAAGTATATCTTTGACTATATAGCTTGCTCAAAAAAAGATGACATGCGATTAAACAAACACATTAAGACACTATTTCTATATACGTTTTACAATTTTTAGCTTATGACCAAACAGAGAGAATGCTTCTTATTGAAGCAATTCACAAAGCTCGCAATTTAAACAAGGGACTGAAGTCTGTTTTTTGTAAGTCAGGCAAACTAGAGCAAACAGAGTTATGTCCCTTGGTTATGAGCACCAAAACTGCTGTACGGAGCAGTTTGAAAATTGACCTGTGGTCAGTAGTTGCAGTACCATAACTACTCAGCCACGTAATACAGTTAACGAGTTCATTAATGACACAACAAAAAATGTCCCCAATTTTCAACAAGAGTTGTATTTCTTTATTTTATTAACCAACATCTAGTTAGTGTCTACGTTTGACACTTCTCAGTTATATCTTATCAAAATACTAACATCAATCAGAATTAGTAAAGTTGACTAAATCAACTTCAAACGCGTACAACTCGGGCCACAATTTAGAATGTAAAGAAAACAAAAAACAAAACAAAGAAACGCTGAATATATTTCGTCTGTATTTGGTTTGCAAGATTCTGGATATGAATTCAGGTTTTGAAACAGATATTATATCTCAGTGGGATGGGTCATTATGCCAATAATAAAGACACACACTGGTTGTATTTATTTTCTTTTGTTATTATTATTCAGTTACTTAATCATTCAATCAATGAACTAATCGATTGTTTGCTTAATCGTTAAGGATGAAAAGTAAAGTCAACATTGGTAGAATTTGAACTCAGAATGTGAAAATGGATAAAATGCTGCTAAGCATTTTGTCTGATGTACTGACGATTCTGGTACCTTGCTACCTTAGTTGACTAATCATATTAAAAGAATTGGCATAATGTCCCACCTGAAATACAACAAAAACCGAAAATACTGTCATAAAATATCAGAGAATTATTTGCTTAAGATGATATAACTCCAAATTCCACAAACTCTTACCTTGTGAGGAGAAATATTCCTTTGGAGTGGCATCAAACTGGCCATGTGTCGTTCCTGGAAATAAAGGAACAATGAAAAACATTTAAAATTCTTTTCTTTTTTTCATTAGTTAGTTTGACAAAGAGAAGGTGCAAATAAGGCGATACATCTGTATTTTACTTTTTTCTGGTAGGGTTGTCCTAAATTGCAAGTCGTGGAGTTAAACTGAATGAGGTTAATTTAGTTAAAAAGAAGTGGCAAGTAATCCAAGTGAAAGAAGTGGGGCGTCTTGTACTTTTTTGTAGCCTCAGTTCAATCCTGAATGAGTAAGCTTATGTTCAAAAGTATTCCAGCCTTGATCATCCAATCTTTTTTCAGATATAGCATACTTTAGATAACAGTGTCTTTACTATACACCTATGTACTTGTAGCAATATATATAATCTGGTGCTTGACTGAGGATAGAGGGCTTTGAATGACCTGTCCTTGTTTTCTTTGTATCGTCTATCTGGATGTTTTGTTGTTCCTTTTTGTATCACCTAGCTGTCCAGATTTTTTGCATTCTTGTCCCATTTTGTTTTTTATATATATATATAAATGTATGTGTGTGTGTGTGTATATATATATCGGGAGAGAGAGAGAGTCACCATCATCATCATTTTTATGTTTTCTATGCTGGCATGGGTTGGACTATATATATATCCTCATTTAATGTCCACTTTCCATGCTGGTATGAGTAGGACGGTTTGACAGGAGCTGGCCAGGTAGAAGACCACACACTGTGTATGTGTGTATGTGAAAAATGAGTTCAATAGCGCAAAGACATATGTCATTAAAAAAAAAACACCAAGAAAAAGAAAAACAACTTTATAATAGAGCAAAAAGTACTAAAAACATATAACTTACTAAAGGAATCATGAAACTTTGCGTGAGTTCTAGGAAATATCGGCGTAACATTGCATTCTGAACTTCAACAGGTCTTTTAGTTTGTGCTCCCTATTTAGAAATGTTCAAATTGGAATTTACAGAACATTACTTTTTACTGATGAGTTTAAACAACACAAAGCATTATAGTTTACTTGGTAGAAAAAGAAAACTGGGATTTTCTCAAAGTGGAGACCCAAAATACTGAACAATGAAACAAACAGCTGTGCTCTATTCCTATATACATAGCAACATATATATCAGAACAACAAACGTTTTAAGGCTATCTTCCCCTGGCTAAAAGTAGGGGTTAGCCTTGCATATCCCACAAGTCTTTTCCATACTTTTTTTATGGTTAGATGTCCTTCCTGACATGAAACCTTTTGACTGTCTTCTACAACACACAAGGAAACGGCATATTTAAGTTAAAACAGAAATACACATAGTAAACACACAAGCACACACATATATAAACATAAAGGTGTCAATGTGTGTAAATATGGAAGCACTCCGTCGGTTCCGACAACGAGGGTTCCGGTTGATCCGATCAACGGAACAGCCTGCTCGTGAAATTAACATGTAAGTGGCTGAGCACTCCACAGACACGTGTACCCTTAACGTAGTTCTCGGGGATATTCAGCGTGACACAGAGAGTGACAAGGCCGGCCCTTTGAAATACAGGTACAACAGAAACAGGAAGTAAGAGAGAGAGAGAGTTGTGGTGAAAGAGTACAGCAGGGATCACCACCATCCCCTGCCGGAGCCTCGTGGAGCTTTAGGTGTTTTCGCTCAATAAACACTCACAACGTCCGGTCTGGGAATCGAAACCACGAGTCCGCTGCCCTAACCACTGGGCCATTGCGCCTCCACATGTGTGTAAATATGGAAATAGGGTAACTGAAAAAATTGCAAAACTGCATATAAAAGATGAGGTTAATATTCTGAGGAATCTAAGTTATTAATTATTACAATAACTTCTCTCAGAAATGTAGATGTATAAGTTTTAGAATTCTACAGAGCAGCTAAAAGAAAGCCTCCTAGATAAGATATCTCAAAATAACTACCATCCAAAAGACATTAAAAAAAAAAAGATATTTTGAACAAAATATTTAATAATTTTCCCAAGCTACACGAATTGCAATGAAGTTGATGACTGTAAATTAAATGTGTAAATGTTTGAAATGAATTAAGATTATAAATCTTAGAAAAATATTTTCATCTATACTATGTTTTAGATAAAACAGAATCCATGGAGACTGGTGGTGGTCTGCATCATCAAGACTTGTATTATATGGGGAAAAAAGCATCATAATTAATAAGCACAGAGAAGTTGCTGCGTGGATTGGAGTATGTGTATTTCAGAAAGAGCCATTCTTCTGGGAAATGATGACAGAAGGAAAATAAAAGAAAGACAGCAGAGTTTCACAGCCACTGTTTGAGAAACTGGTTGCAACTCTGAAGAAGGACTTCCCATGGCAATTTCACTGTCCACTTGTTGTTTTTAGCAAATACTACTGTTTCAATGGTTTTAATGTCTGAGTAGGCATTGGGCATGGGTCTTTTACAACTTCCAGTTGACCACTTTGTGAGTGGAATTTGTTAGATGGAAACTGCAAAAGCTCATCGTATATGTGTGCCCATGTTTGTATTTGAAATAATATGGCTAGTTGAAACAGAGGAAAACCCTGTGTTATTTCAAAATGGTAACTTAACCAATCAATAAAATATAGATCAAGAAAACTCCTGGAGATCACTATGATTAACTAAAAACCTCAGAAGAAGGCAGTACCCTAGTATAGATACAGTCTAATGACTGAAGTCTGTAATTAGAAAAACAGCCTTAGCCCAGGATGTGAACACAGTAATGAATTGGATTTGAACTAGGTACTTTTATTTCTAAACTAAATATAATTACACACTATGTACATGCATCAGAGGTGTAGTGTAGGTTTTGGTTACCCTGTGTAGCAGCCAAATTGTCCACCCACTTCTTTAAACATAACGTGCCTTTGACAACGGCAAACACACACATGTATAAAGTGTGGCCAACCTGTGTAAACTGCATGCACCTCACAACCCACATTATGTCACTGGTTTTACTCTTCATTAAAAAATAAAATTTCAGAGTTAGAATCCAGTATCCTATTCCTGGATGTACTACATTGAGGAATAAGATATCAGATGATAACTGGAGCTCAGATTAATGAAAATATAGTCCATATACTATAATTGTAAATATTGGAGATGAAACTAATGGAAACAAAGTATAGATGTTAAATTATTTCTAGTAATGAAGTCAAAAATCTTTTCTCCAAATTATAATCTTACTGACTGAAAATTAATCTTACCTTTATAACTCGCTTTAAAATAACTTTGTCTTTATTTAAAAATGTTTTGTATCTTGTATAAACACCTAAAATAGAGAGAAAAAAAAGAGAGAGGTAAATACAAAGGTAACAATAAGAATTTATTCTTTTCTGATTATTAGATATAAACATATTAATGTAAATATATTGTACTTATATGTATAAATGATTCTGATACACAGAGCAGATGTCAGAGAAACTATAAACATAGGATGCAGTTTATATCATCTGTTCCCTATGCCTGTTTCACCGTTGTGATTAATAGTTCATCAGGGGAACACATTACATCAAATGCTTAATCATTATCATCATTTAATGTCTGTTTTCCATGCTGGCAAGGGTTGGATGATTTGATAAGAGCTGGCCAGCTGGAGAGTTGTCCATGCTCCAATTGTCTGTTTTGGCATGGGTTCTATGGCTGGATGCCCTTCTTAACACCAACCACTTTACAGAGTATACTGGGTGCTTTTACATGGCTCTGGCATGATTGCATTTTGCATGGCACAGACACAATTGCACACTAAACTCTTCATTCAAGAATTTCAATCCTTAAATTACTGCCTGTCTAGATGTTATTTAATTGATTTCAGAGAAATGAAAGACAAAGTTAATCCACAACATGATTTGAATTTTATCTCCGAAAAATATTAACATGATTACAACAGTAGATGTGATTATATTAACAAATCATTATAAAGGTGCTTTATCAATATTATAAAATATCAAGCAAACTTAAAAATTTGTCTTTACCATTTTAGCTGGGAGACCAAACTGATAGTTTGGTAACCCGCTAAAATAGACATTAAAAATCGAAAGGAGAAAATAAACAGCTTTGCAGGTTTAACTCAGTGTTTACTGAACAAGAGAGGTGCGAAATTTAAGAAGCAACTTGTTAGGATATACACGTCTGTGAGGGGACATAAAAAAGGATAGCAAAAATCTATTATACCAAAAGAACTGGTAATTCGTACATTACAATTGTTCTATGAAGAGAGCATAAGATTGCTGCATAATTCAACATCAATGTGAAACGACATTAAACATCGTATAAGGTAAATAAAGGTTTCTGTAAGAATGCTAATGCATTTTCACTTAGTGAGTGTACACGTGCAAGGATGGATTATGATGTTGATGTTGGTGATGTCTGTGGTAATTAATTTCATTGTCTTAACACGGAGAAAGCAAGCAATAGCTTCCTGGAAGCAAATGCAAGCAAGACTTCTTAAGCAGAGAAAAACTGATCTATTTAAGGAAATTGCTGGGCTCCCTTGTGATAGGTAGAGACTCCAAGCAATGTAAAATATGGCCCAGACCGTGATTACCGGTATGAACGTCAAACTTCAAAAAGTAGTTAACCATTTAATGGTTTTAGTATATTTATACAGAAAAAAAAAGTAAGCATTATACTGTCCAGCATAAATAAAAGTCAACTTCATCTTATTTGTTCTGTAAAAACTTATTCTGACATAATATGAGTCAATTTCTTGTATGAATATTTACATTTGTACATCATTTTTCAGCAAAAAATTTTCTGGAAATGATCTACTCATGTAATTTACGCACTGCCTAAAGTTTATTTTTGTTTGCGAAAAATGTGCGTAAATTACATGTGTTATTATGGTATATGTATATGTGTGTGTGTGTGTGTGTGTATGAAGGCATCATGCTGGTGTGATAGCATCATGTAAAAAGCACCCAGTATATTGTGTAAAGTGGTTAGTGTTTAGAAGGGAATCTTGCCATAGAAACCATGCCAGAACAGACGTTGGAACATTTTTCAGATCCTGACAAGTCATCCAACTTAAGTTAGCATGAAGGAGACATGTTAAGAGATGATGAAGATATATAATTAGTTACAGTTTCATACTTTCTGAGCGTAAAACCAAGGCAGGAAGCCAAGTCCAATCACCAACCCAAAATACAAATACATAACAAAAAAAAAGAAAAGTTTTACCTGGTTTTGAATCTAATGTTTTCAAAGCTGTAGACTTCTTTAATTTGTTGAACTGTTTAGGGGAACTTACTGCAACAATAAAACAAACAACAATAATATAAATATGAGAAGAAGGCAGATTTGAAGAACCAACTGAAAAGTTAATATTTCAAACTCTTATTTATACTTACAGGTATGAAGTAAATCACTTTTTACAATGGAACTCAAAGTAGCTAAAGCCATAATAATAGCATGTAGAATATTGGCTTAAAGCTCTATAATGATAGGGCTTTAAGCCAATATTCTACATGCTATAGCTTTAGCGATTAGGAGTTCCATCATTAAAAATGACTTAGTGTCTCTTGAATGAAAATTTACAGTTATGTCCAAAACTTTTACGAATTTCATTTCTTAAAACACTTTCTTCATTACTGTTCTACATTCATTTTACCCATACATTTGTCAGGTTGGAAAATTTATTTGTTACAAAAATTGCTTTTTTACGGCTGATGCCCCTCTTACCTGAGAATTTTAGATTAAATTCAGGCTATCAAAAGTAAATGGATATGGGAAGGGATGTGAACAGCCCACCCCCCAAACAACCTTACATTAATAACTTTGCATTCACCTTTTCTGCAATGCCAATAGCCTCAGATAACTCAAAGACCCACTGCTCTACATCACTTTGATCTCATCTTCCCCACTTTACTTCAATGCTGGCTACCTTACTTTTCTTGAAACATGCCCCACCTTATTTAATCCAAGCTGCTCCTCATAAAATCAACCCAGAGCTTTACTACTTCACTTTGACATCAGTTGTTCTGCTTTACCCCAACAACAGCTGCTTTAAGTATTTCATAGAAACCTGATTCACCTTACTACTGACAAATGCTCCTTCTAATTCTTGTCCAGAGATGACTGACCTTACTCCAGCATTAGTGATTCCACCATACTCTTGTACCATTACCCTACCACAATGCAATGCCAGTTGTCCTACCTTATACCAATATCAGTTGCCCAATCTTACCCCAATATCAACTGCCCTTTCAGTACTCCAGTTGCACTACTACACAGCAATGGCAGTTGCCCTATTTTACTTTAACTACAGCTGTTCCAGTTTTATTGATAACCACTAATAGCAAACCCTCAATAAACTCCCTCCTCCCAGAATATCAGCATTTATTTACTTTTTACACCTTCTACAAGTGGCTGTTATTTTATGAAGGACGTTAAAAGATATTGAAAATATAATACAACAGAAACTAGAAATAACAGAAAGGAAAGCTATGACAATGCTTTTAATATATCATGCAAGGTTGACTAAGTGGTTGGCTAAGTATTGTTTGGGGAGAAAATAATCTAAGGATATCTACACCATATGAAATAAGAATTCTCACCAGGGGTTTTCAAACAGTGCACTGAAGAACACCAGTGTGTTGCAAGGGGTATCTAAGTGCATTACACATTTTAAAAATACAATTTAACCCTTTAGTGTTTATACCAGCTATATCCAACCAAAATATTCTACCTGCTTTATCTTCAACCGAGTCAGGTATGGTCTTTCATAGCTACCTTACAGTGTATCATTTTAAAAATCAAAATCACATCATTGAAATCTCAAAACATTAAATAATAATTAATCGATTAGTTTAAAGTGGTGTGAATACAGAAGCTTTATATTTGACAGAATAATCAGAATACTAATAGGCCAAGGCATTAGAAATCCGTATTAATTCCTGGGAGTCTTGAAAAAATATGTTAGTCTTAATTTTGTTATACACAAGTATGATTATTAAAATAATAACCTAGTTTACTTGTTTCAGTCATTTGACTGTGGCCATGCTGGAGCACCGCCTTTAGTCGAGCAAATCGACCCCTGGACTTATTCTTTGTAAGCCCAGTACTTATTCTATCGGTCTCTTTTGCTGAACCGCTAAGTTACGGGGACGTAAACAAACCAGCATCGGTTGTCAAGTGATATTGGGGGGACAAACACTGACACACAAACATATACACACACATATACATATATATACACAATATACGATGGGCTTCTTTCAGTTTCCGTCTACCAAATCCACTCAGGATTTGGTCGGCCTGAGGCTATAGTAGAAGACACTTGCCCAAGGTGCCCCACAGTGGGACTGAACCTGGAACCATGTGGTTTGTAAGCAAGCTACTTGCTACACAGCCACTTCTACGCCTATAATATATATATATATTTTCTAAGTGTTTAAATTTAACCCTTTTGTTACCATATTTCTGTTGAGATGGTCTGTGTTTCTTTCAATTAATTTAAAATATAACAAAGAATTTAGTAAAATAACTTAGTTATCATTGAGCTCGTGTTAGGAACATAAATTGTGACTAAGGTTTGGTGGAAGATTTTAATTCAGAACTTTTGAAAGCAAGAAATTTGTACTATAGAGCCAGAAGCGGTTTCAAGCAGGTTGGTATCAAAAGAGTTAGAATAGTTGTTTTTTTTTGTTTAAAAACTGTCCATGTGATGTGCACAAGTAATTTTTTTTATTTGATCTCCAGTGTGGCACAAATTCAAAATGACTAAGAGCCATTGTGTTTCACAAGTTGCACAGCTGAGGTAGATAAGAAGTGTCACAGTTAAAGTAACAGATCATGAAATCATTGAGGTAACAGGTGTCACAACTGAGATAAGAAGTTGATGTAGCCATGGTAACAGATGTCGGAATAGGCAATAAAAGGTGCCTAACTAGTTCAAGCTGACTTAAAACATTTGACAGGTGAGACAAGAGTGGCCACACTTGAAATAACAAGTGCCACATCAGACATAAAAGGTACTTAACAGGTGACATAAGTGAGATCTAATACAGTAGTTCATTCAGTACAAGAAATCTCAAGCTTGGTTGTTAAAGAAGAAAGATAAGTTATTGTTACACCAGAGATTGATATTTTAATTATAGTTGTTGTTGTTGTTTTAGGTCTGAATGAATCCTGGTCAAGCAAATCGAAGGCTATGATTGAAGGAATTCTTGCTGTGACCAAGCCATATTTTTTTCAGACACAATGTATCTAGGATTACATCATTCAATGTATCCTTGCTGTAGAGCAGTGGTTTTCAACCAGGGTCTATATAAGATTTTACTGTTTAAATTTATGTGCAATGAATTGGTTACACTTCTATAATACACAAAATATTTTGACATATTTTTATACAATTCCTAACAATATTCAATTATAAAAGTGTCCATGCATGACAGAGTGTAAGCGCCCTGAGAGAAATGTTGGGCGTAAGAAACATAGGATGCAGCGTGCAGGAGAGACGATTGCATTGGTATGGTCATGTACTGTGGATGGATGAAGAGAGATGTGTGAAGAAGTGCCACTCCCAAACTGTTGAAAGAATCCTGGGTAGAGGTAGACCCAGGAAGACATGGGATGAGGTGGTCAAGCATGACCTTCGTACTCTGAGTCTCACAGATGCTATGACGAAAGGCTGAGACCTCTGGAGATATGCTGTGACTTTGAAGACCCGACAAATGAAGTGAGTTCATGGCTCGCAGGACGGCCTGCTGTGCTAACCTTGGATCGTAGAGTGACCCGCTGTTCTTGAGTCAAGTACATCAACATCAAAATAAAAATTCAAATGGAAGTTGCAGTTAAGACACCAGTGCCAGTGACACGTAAAAAGCACCGTCCGAATGTGGCAGATGCCAGTGCCGCCTGACTGGCGTCCGTGTCGGTGACACATAAAAGCACCAACCGATCGTGGCCATTTGCCAGCCAGCTCTGGCCCGTGCCGGTGGCACGTAAAAAGCACTCACTACACTCATGGAGTGGTTGGCGTTAGGAAGGGCATCCAGCTGTAGAAACACTGCCAAATCAGACTAGAGCCTGGTGCAGCCACTATGCCTTCCAGACCCCAGTCGAACCGTCCAACCCATGCTAGCGTGGAAAACAGACATTAAATGATGATGATGATGAACAATATAATAGAATTTTTTTTTAAACAGTATATGGTCAAGAGGGTGCACCCAAATGAAATAGGAATCAAAGGGGTTCATAAGTAAAAAAAAAAAATGGTTGGGAATCATTGCTGTAGCGTATGATTTGAGGGTGATTGGGCTGCTATTTCTAGCATGTGGAAGCAACTTTGTAGAGTTTTCCCTCATTGGTTTCTGCAATCCTAGTTTATTGTTGATGTTGCTAATTCGTAAGTTAATTATATTTAGTGCTTAAAAATACATTAACAAATGGTTATCTATAGTGTTCTAAAAGTGACTCTAAATTTACACAAAACTTAACAAAACTTACAAAAATTTGGTTCCTGAATTTGGTTTTCTAGAGGATAGAAAAACAACAGATAGCTTATTATTGAGCATTAATTAAAAATTTATCACAGTTCATTGCTGTTTATAATGTTTCATTTAAAAAAAAAAAAAACATTCTGAGAACCCATTATGTTTGTGTCTCCTACATCAAGAAGGATTTGTTGAGAGCCAGGGTTTAGTTCTCATTTCATGGTATGAAGTTGATGAGTAAATCATAGTTGAAGCATTGTAGAATATACTGTTGTTCCCAGAGAGACACTGAAACACTAGCAATGGATTTGAAGTAGTTTTACTTAGCAAAAAATCTAATACCTTATTCACATGGCCACCTCTCTACTCATTATTATTGTATTAAGCCAGCAAGTGGTAGTTGTTATTGTTCAACCCAAATTCAGCTCTGACTGAGCAGACTTATGATCAAAGGAGTTCCAGTTTCCAGCTGTGACCATTCCATATTAGTTTTTCTAAACATTATCCAATGTTCTATATTTAAGAGATGAGGAATTATGCACATTATTTACATTCGACAGATATTTGTCCTCATCTTGTTTGTTGTTAACACAGCGTTTCGGCTGATATACCCTCCAACCTTCTTCAGGTGTCTTGGGGAAATTTCGAACCTGGATTCTCATTCCTAAGGTATTTTTTGATGTTATTATTATTATCATTATTATTATTGTTGTTGTTAGTGTTCAGGTCACTGCTTGGAATCGAACTCGCCATATGCCCACGAGCATATGGCGTAGTGGTTAAGATTACGGGCTACTAACCCCAAGATTCCAAGTTTGATTCCAAGCAGTGACCTGAACAACAACAACAATAATAATAATAATAATAATAACAACAACAACATCGAAAAATACCTTAGGAATGAGAACCCAGGTTCAAAATTTCCCCAAGACACCTGAAGAAGGCTGGAAGGTGTATCAGCCGAAACGTGTTAACAACAAACAAGATGAGGACAAATATCCATCGAATGTAAATAATTATCCAATGTCTCTTTGCTTTTTATTTTAAGTTAGCAGAAAGAGAGCAAGATTTACTTTCTATTTCTAACAAGCTCTCTTGTTGGTTCAATTCAATTAGTAACAGATGATAGAGGCAAAGGGAAATAGGTGAGGAAATATGAACATACCTGTTGCACACATCTCACCAATTCTGATGATATGAGGCCAATGTTGAAGGGTTTTGGCAAAGAAAGGATTTGTTACTCCTAATATGACAGGAGGTCTGGAAATAAAATTCAAAAATTTCAAATAATACTTGGAAAAAGGATTCAAATTCAATGTGTGTTAATATGTGGGTTTACATTTAAATCTATATATAAGAAGTTTGCATGTACATACATGTATGTATGTATAGCTTTTCATTGAAATAGTAATGATTGTACACATACAAAGACATACATACATACACACACATACATATATAAATACTGCTTCCTGTTAGCCGAGTGTTTGTCATTGAATAACTATATATAATTAACACTTTAGTACTTAAACCGGCCATATCCGGCCAAAATATTTAATCTGTTTTATGTTCAAACTGACCAGATCCAGGCCCTCACATCTACCCTACAATGTTATTCTACATTAAGTAATTACACCATCAAGATCTTGAAGATATGAGATAATGCATGATTAATTCAAATCAATGTTAATCAATAAGCATTATATTTGATAGAATAATCTGAACACTAAAGGGTTAAGGTACATAACATGGCTTCACACCCAACCGAGTTTTGTCTATCTTCAATTCAAAGGCACTGAGATCAATCTGGATTCCAACATGAAATGAAAGAATGGATTTGATGACATAGCAGCTGCTCTCAAACAGAAGTGTTTTTATATTCATAAATATTCACACACATGCATACACACAATTTATATTATGTGTACATATACATTTTACAGTTATTTATACATATTAACTTTATATACTCTTTTACTTATTTCAGTCATTTGACTGTGGCCATGCCGAGGCACCGCCTTTAGTCGAACAAATCAACTTATTCTTTGTAAGCCTAGTACTTATTCTATCGGTCTCTTTTGCCGAACTGCTTAGTTACAGGGATGTAAACACACCAGCATCAGTTGTCAAGCAATGTTGGGGGAACAAACACAGACACACACACATATATATATACATATATACGACGGGCTTCTTTCAGTTTCCGTCTACCAAATCCACTCACAAGGCTTTGGTCAGACTGAGGCTATAGTAGAAGACACTTGTCCAAGGTACCACGCAGTGGGACCGAACTTGGAACCATGTGGTTCGCAAGCAAGTTACTTACCACACAGCCACTCCTATGCCTACATATATATATAATATTTATACAAATATAAATCTATGTTTTATAAAAACATTTATATATGTGTGTGTGTGTGCGTGTATGTGTGTGTGTGTATATAAATACATACGTACATCTTATATCTAATCCATATATTTAATAAGCATGTATTTCATCTATTTTCCTATGTTTGTTTACATTGGATGGGTTTTCTTCAGTACAGTGTTTCACCACTTGCTATCGGCTTTCACCTCTCATGTCATCCTTCTCCAAATATTTCTTCCACTTGGATTGCATTACCCAATTATTATCCTCCATATTCATCACATGGCTCCATTAGCTAAGTCTTCTCTCTCACATATTTGATTCCTCTAATAACCAGCCCTCTCCAGCTCTAAAAATGCTAGGTATGTTCTTTAAGGCCTTGCTTACATGTCTCACTAGGAAGAGAGCATCGGAGCTACATCATCTTGGCATTAAACCCAAACTGTCATCTAAGTTAATTTTCATTCTAAATAGTTGTGCTATGATGCTTTCTGTTACTTTCATAACTTGGTCTGGCAGTTTGTTACTTCTGAAGTTTGCTATGTATATTTTGTGCATGGCTGTGTGGTTAAGAAGTTCACTCTCAAACCATATAGTTACTGGTTCATTCCCACTGTGTGGCATCTTGGCTAAGTGGCTTCTAACATAGTCTTGAGCTGACCAAAGCTTTATGAGTGGATTTGGTAGATGGAAGCTGAAAGAATCCCATTGTATACATACATATACAGACACATATATGCATACAAACACGTGTCTGTATGTGTGTATCATTGCATTGATTGAACTATCAGATGTTGTTACACATTACTGGTGGCAAGGCACTTCCATGCCTTGTAGCTTTCAAATGATGTCACCTTGCTGGCTAGGTGAGCAGGCCAAATATGTATACATGTGTGAGCATATGTGTGTGTGTGTGTGTGTGTGTCTAAGCCTCAACATTGCTTAATAGTTGTAAACAAGTGTCAGTCATAGAAGCAATTTCCTTTGTTTCCAATCTTCTGTGAAAAACAATCTTCTGACCAGAGGGAAATATTACCTTATTTGGCATTGAGAGGATTTGTGACAGGAAAGGCATCGGGTTGTAGAAAAGCTGCTTCAATAAACGTCTGAGCCATTTAAGCATGATAAAGTGGATACTGAAATGATGATAAACACCCCATTGCACGGCTTCTTAGATTCTATCCAACAAATGTCTCCTGTAATAGTCTCAGATTGCCTAATGTCTTGTGAGTGAAACTAGTACAAAATATATATATATATATATATATATATATGTAGGTCCCGGGTTGAGTCGGGGTTAACCACAGTAAATAAGGTACTCAATACATAGCAGAGTAAATTAATTTATTTTATAGAAGGAGCTTCTACAGGACTAGAACTGTTTCATTCAAATGAAATCACCAGGAAGCTTTGTGTCAAAGCTTCCTGATGATTTCATTTGAATGAAACAGTTCTAGTCCTGTAGAAGCTCCTTCTATAAAATAAATATATATATATATATATATATGTAATAGGTGCAGGCGTGGCTGTGTGGTAAGAAGCTTGCTTCATAACCACATGGTTCTGGGTTCAGTTCCACAGTGAGGCATCCTGGGCACGTGTCTTCTACTATAGCCTCGGGCTGACCAAAGCCTTGTGAGTAGATTTGGTAAACGGAAACCGAAATATACATATATGTATATATTTGTGTTTCTGTTTGTGTTTGTCCCTCCTCCATTGCTTGACAACTGAACTTGGAGTATTTATACCCCCGTAACTTAGCGGTTCAGCAGAAGAGACCATTAGAATAAGTGCCAGGCTTACAAAGAATAAGTCCAGGGGTTGATTTCTTCAATTAAAAGGCGGTGTTCTAGCATGGCCACAGTCAAAATGACTGTAAAAGCATAAAAGTGCGTGTGTGTGTATGCATATATATATATATATATATATAGGGAGAGTTTACGAAAAAAAACAGAAGACGAAGACAGGTGGTGTAGAAAACAAACAGATGTATTAGTATAACACTCAGGAATAGAAAAAGTCTTTTACGTTTCGAGCCTACGCTCTTCTACAGAAAGGGACACAGAAAAAACAAGAAGAGAAAAAAAATGTGTGTAATGGCTAACGATCTATCATGGCGTCATATATATATATATATATATGTGTGTGTGTGTGTGTAAAAGGCACCTGTGATGATGGCATGTAAAAGGCACCCACTACATTCTTGGAATGGTTGGCATTAGGAAGGGCGTCCAGCCATAGAAACCAAGCGAAAATCAGACTGGAACCTGGTGCAGTTCTCTGGCTTACCAGTTCCAGTCAAACTGTCTAACCATGATGATGTGTGTGTTTGTGTAAGTGTGTGTGTGTGTGCATGAATTTTTACATCCCACCTGTCTTTGTAGGACATCACTGAAGCAAAATGGTAATGCTGTGTTTACATCCCATATAAACAATACATCCTGTGGTTCTGGCAACAGGAAGAGGATCTCAGTGGCCATAGAATACAGCCTCAATAAGTCTTTAACCAATCTAAGCCAGCATGGTAAAGTGGATGTAAACCAAATGAAGGTACAAATATACATAAGTGAGTTATATGCTATAAATCTGGTACTGGTATCTAGACATTTTCAAATGTGTTGACAGCATATCTTCTAATATCCACCCAACTCCCACACCTTCTATTCTTATCTTTTACTTGTTTCACTCATTAGATTATGGTCTTGCTGGGGCACTGCTTAGAAGTGTTTAGTCAAATCAGTCAATCCCAGTACTTATTTTTAAGTTGGTAGTAATTCTATCATTCACATTTGCTGAACCACTAAGTTACAGGGACCTAAACATACCAACATAGGTTGTCAAACAACAGAGGGGAGGGACAACAGCATGCACACACAAACACAGGGCTTCCATACAGTTTCTGCCAACTGAATTCACTCACAAATCATGGGTTGGTCTGAAGCTACAATGGAAGACACTTGCTCCAAGTGTCACACTGTGAGACTGAACCTGAAACCATGCGGTTTCAAAATGAGCGTCTTAACCACACTAAAAGAAACAAATTGGTTTCATAAACTGATGCTAACAATAGGTTACTTACGGAGCCTGCGTTCGTGTTGTGTATTCTTTGAATTCGCTGTCATGAATTGTGAAATATGGTCGGTAGTCTAAACAGTAACGTAAAGGAGATATCAAACTAGAAAAGACAGAATCAACTTGGCAGTGTTTATGATAAAACGGGACATTCAATTTCAATGGAATAATCATCACAAGAAAATTCAACAATGGAAAAACAATAAATGAAAAAATAAAATAAAAGAATAATCCAAGAACAAAAGAGATTACTAACTTGACTAATGCTTGTACTGTATTGGATGTGACTGTGGGTGATGCTGCCATTACTGCTATCGGCTGAAGAGCAACAAAAATATGAATGAAAATAAGGAATAGAGACACAGTAACGGCACATTCATTCATTATAACAAGAATCTATAAACCCATCAATAATCTGTGTGTATGTGTGTGTGGTACAGTTTCTCAATGACACAGAGATCAGGTATGTATGTGTGTGTGTGCATTGGACAATTTCTCAATGACACATACCAGCATCGCCCTACTGGCACCTGTGCCGGTGGCATGTGTAAAAGATTCGAGCGAGGTCGTTGCCAGTACCGCCTGACTGGCCCCGTGCCGGTGGCACATAAAAGCACCCACTACACTCTCGGAGTGGTTGGCATTAGGAAAGGCATCCAGCTGTAGAAACTCTGCTAGATCAAGATTGAAGCCTGGTGCAGCCATCTGGTTCGCCAGCTCTCAGTAATTCGCCCAACCCATGCTAGCATGGAAAGCGGACGTTAAATGATGATGATGTTGACATAGGTCAGATGTGAGTGGTTAGAGCTTCACCAATTCAATGCAAACTGGTAACTCATGTCCTTCACTTCTGACCCATCAGAGACAACTATGCAAATGACCGAATCCTCTCAGGCATGTCTTTCCATATCAAAGATTCACTCCAAGTTCAAATTCTGCCAAGGTCAATTTTGCCTTTCATCCAGATCTCAAATGAAACACTTCATTTGGTCTTTCCTCCACAGGACTAAATTTCCTTCCCTGTACTTTCTTTTCCTGAAAATATTGGTTTAAAATTTTGGCAGAAGGCCAGCAATTTCAGGGGCGAGGATAAGTGAATTACATTGATCCCAGTTCTTAACTGGTACTTATTTTAGCAACCCTGAAAGGATGAAAGGCTAAGTTGATCTCAGTGAAATTTGAACTCAGAACACAAAGACAGATGAAATGCTGCCAAGCATTTTGCCTGGTGTGCTAATGATTCTGCCAGCTCACTGCCTAGTTTTTCCTGCAAATATTGATCCACAAATGTTGAGGATGAACATCAATCAACTGCATAGATTTCACAAATCTAGGAGAGACTGAAAATATCGTGGACACTGCCCCTTCTTTATGTCTGACTGACTAAGAAAACAAATAAAATAAATGAAAAGGTAAAAAGAAATATGCCATACCTCTCCTATGATCACAAGCTCCCATAACATTTGTACATGTGCTAAAATGGGTTGGAAAGCACTGGAAAATTCAAGAGAAAAGAAACACTTCAAAAACAGTTCTTATATTTGGGGAGAGAAACAAATAATTTAATGATATTAACCCCACAATGCCTAAATTAAAATATGGATAAAAAACATTACAGGCAAGTCGATAACATGAAAGAAAAGAATATTTACAACCACCAGATATTTAATTACAATTATTTACATGCAATTATGTTGTTGAAATGCAAAGAATCCTTACACTTGTCTAAACTTAAATATAGTTTTTGTACTTTTCTTAAAAAAAATAATTTATGTTTGAAGCATCAAGAATTATTGATTTCAAATTCACCACAAGGCCAGCAATTTTGTGAGAGGAGATAAGTTGATTCCATCAACCCCAGTCTTAAACTGGTACTTATTTCATTGACCCTGAAAGAATGACAGTAAAGTCGACCTTGGTGGAATTTGAACCCAGAACATAGAGATGGATGAAATGCTACTAAGTATTTTGTCTGGTATGGTAATGATTCTGCCAGCCTGTCGCCTTAACATCAAGAATTATTAACAAAAGGTGTTATAGGGTTAAGTATTTTTATTTTCATTAGTCTTGTTTAACTATTTCATTACCATTAAGTCTTGCTTAAAAGCTGTATATCTTATTCTGGAAGTAGCTTGGCTTTGATATCAGAACAGCTCCTGGGAATAGCTTGGCTATAATATTTAAGTAGCTTCTGAGAGTAGCTTGACTATAATTACTCTCTGAGAGTATAACAAGCTGTCATTCGTGAGCAAGTACAGCTTGAAAGCATGTAACATGCTTTTGCTAATTATAACTGCAAACAAGAATAGACACCTTCTCAGCCTCTTCACTCTTGACCAGTGGCATAGCTAAGGTAAACCGCACCCCCTACAAAATCCACGATATAATATAGTACTTCTTTGTTACAAGTAATTAATGTTTTAAAACAATGTTTTAGGAATAAATACTTTACCAGGGTTCATTTTACCTGCCAGTTCGGTATGGCCTGTAATTCAAAATATATTTTTTGAATGTTTACTTTTACGAAACTGCCTTATTCTAACCGTTTAATGTACCAGCTTCCCTGATTGAAACATTGAAAAACCGAATGTGTGAAATGAGATGTAATAAAAAAACCCCCAAAAAACAATTGTTTTAAGTCTCATCTTTCTTGCTTTTGATGACGCACCCCACTTCATTCGGCACCCACCTTCAATTGGTGTCCGGGGTATGTGGATCACCCAGGATGTGAAGAAAGAGGGCATCACCAGTACCTAGCTCGTACTTATGAAGTGCCTTGCTCAAAGACACAATGTACCAGCTAGACCAGGGATTGAACCCAAAACCTTATGATCATGAGCTGACCACCCCAGCCACTAGGCCACACACCATCACTATCTGAGAGTGCACAGGAAGATACACCGGAGTGATTTACAGTTATTTTCAAGGGTACTGGAAATTGGATTTGCATGGTAACCTTGCTACTGGTGGCTGCACAAAAATGCACTCAGTACATGCTGTAAAGTGGTTGGCATTAGGAAGGGTGTACAGCAGTAAAAACCATGCCAAAACAGACACTGGAGCACAATGCAGTCCTTGGCCCCATCAAATCTTGTCAAAATGTTCAACCCAGGCCAGCATGGAACGTGGGTGTTAAATGATGATTATGATGAGGATGATGACATTTCAAACTACTGTGCCATGACACAAAAGTGTGCTGCAGACAGTCCAGGTATGTTATGAGTTTTTCAGGTGAGATGGAAAATGCCAAGATATTTAGAAAACTTCAGAGTTTTTAATCTACAACACAAGTATATGAGTATTACATTGTGACAGAGTGCAATGTGTGCACCTGTCTCTGTGTTAAAAACTTCCTTTTTTTTATAAAATAATACAAGGCCTTTTGTCCACTGCTCTATTTAATTTCACCAATGAGACACTATACTGCTTTCTATGATGATGATACATATACCATAAAATTTCAGTTTGAATGAAAACTATTCAAACAGCACGAGGAGGAATACAGTTCTACCTGAAGAGAGATGATGTTGCTTCTGTAGTATCCACATTTAATATTCAGTTCTAATTTGAAAGATGTTACCCTTTTGCAAAGTAATTGCCTGGATATTATAGAAATTAATATATATATATATATATAATATATATATATATATATATATATATTGTAAAAACACTTGCCCATGATATAGAACACTGGAATTGAACTTGCAACCATGTGGTTAGAAGAGAACTTCAGAACCACACAGCTATGCTTATAGGTTACTTGAGAATACAAACTTCAACCCATTGGGCTGAAATAAGTTAAGGTAATTTTTACTTACCTAAAAATATCAGCTTCATGTAGTGTTGGTAGGATTGTGTGTGCTGGTAGAGTAGGCTACGGAAAAGAAGAGAATTTACATGAAAGTTAATATCAATGTTTTTTTTTGTTTTTTACATTGACTTAAGGCTTGATATTTCTAGGGGAGGGAGTTAACTTATTCAAACTCAGTTCATAACAAGTATGAATTTTTCTGACCAACACAAGTGGTCAGAAAAATATAATTTTTACCAAAAGTGTAATCAGATACAGGTATAGAAAGATATAAGCTGACTGTAAGTCATTATATAATCCCAATTCATCACCTAAAAAATTTCAGTAGCACGAAGTATTAAAGGATTTTATTTTTTTAATTTCTTTACTGTCCACAAGGGCTACACACAGAGGGGACAAACAAAGATAGACAAATGGATTAAGTCAATTATATCGACCCCCACCTGTGTGTAAATGATCCTTTTTTAATTGACTCCGAAAGAATGAAAGGCAAAGTCAACCTCAGAGGAATTTGAACTCAGAACGTAGCGGCAGATAAAATACCGCTAAGCATTTCGCCCAGCGTGCTAATGTTTCTGCCAGCTCGCCACCTTAAGATATTTTTTGTTAACAAGCAAACTGGCAGAATTGTTAGAGCATTTAAAATATTCATCCCAACTCATTAAATTCTAAAATCAAATTCTGCCATTGTTTTGTGTTCAAACTGACCAGATTTCACACCTACCCAACAATGTTATTCTAAAAATATACAATCACATAATTGAAATCTTAAAACTACAAGATAATACATTATTAATTAAAAACAATGTTAATAAATAAGCATTACATTTGACAGTAATCTGAATGTTAAAGGGTTAAAATAGTATTATCCAATGTGTCCTTCCTTTTTAATATGGTGGTATTGGAGTTGAGGGAGATTAGGCAGCATTTTTCTAACTGGTTGAGCCATCACTGAGAGGCTCCTCCATTGGAAATGTTTGTATTAGGAGACTGATCCTCAAAACATTTTCAAGATGCTTTAGTCAGAAATATAAACCCTTTTGTTACCATATTTCTAATGAAATACATTGCCTTTCAAAGAAATGAAGAATTTTGTAAAATAACTTTGCCATTGTTAAGCTGGTGTTTGGAATTTAAATTAGCATGAAATCTTGATGAGAGATTTTAATCTAGATGATTTTCAAACTCGAAGTTTGTATTAAAAAATCAGGTGAAGCTTTGGGTAGGTTGGAGTCAAAGGGGTGAAAGTGATTTCCAATATTGAAAGGAGAAAGTTCATGCGCATCAAAACAGACAGCAAATTTGAAAGATATTCATGAATGAAATAATGATGGATAGATTCATACCATTAGAGGTACTCTTGGCTGGTTAATGATTCCTACAAGTTTATCCGACCGACATGGTACTCTCAGCTAAAAATATATGAGAGGAGATGGGTTAATATTTGCTATGTCAAATACAGGAATTGTAGGTATTTCAATCTGAGGAAATAATTTGTATTTGATTAAAAAGAGAAACAATACTATCGCATACATGTATGTGTGTGTGTGTGAATTGCCTGCAAGAAAAAAGATGGGGAGGAGGAGAGGATGACTTCTTTTGGCTATACTCAAGATTATTTCCAAGGGACTGAATAATGTAGAACTGGTTACAGTGATGATGATGATGAAGCCAAAAGACCAAAGAAGCTGTAGTACTCAATAACAAAGAGACAGAATAACCTACAAGAGATGAAAGTTGACAGTCACATGATGTACAATACAATATAAAATTGAGACAACAACTAAAAAAAAACAAAAATTTCTTTACAGCAGACAGCTGCTCTATCATAATAATGATAGTGTAGCATAAATAAAACCAAGGGTTCAGAGACAGAAAGGTAAAGAATTTTTTTTTTTTTCAAAAATTGTAACAACAAAACTAAAAATTTGAAAAAACAAGACTTGTTTTCTTAGACTCAAGCTCTTGCCCTCCATCACTTGTTAGATAAGTAAGTTGATGAGATTAAAGGATTAAATTATTGTTTAACATTCTTTATACTAACATGCCTGAAGCAGTTCCTGGTTCTATGATAAAATCGTTCCATTTTAAATTTAAATCTTCCATCATAGTTTTATGTGAAAACATAGTTACATTATGTTTTAAAAGCCAGTTTAACAATGAGAAAACTAATTTAATTTATTAAATACTTTCAGTTGTAATATGGTTACAAAAGTGTGAAAATAATGTTTTTCTATGTATAAAAAACGAAGACTTTATTTTAGAAAAGAACCCCATAGTCTTCTGAAATGATTTGAAAAGTATAGCTAGCACTTATTTTATGTACCCTGGTGGGTCAAAATGAAATACTATGAGACATTTAAACTGATGCTATAGCCAACATTTTTGGCCTAGTCACCGCCCTAAAAATACAGAAATATTGCAGACAGATCAGATGAATAAGTGTTCCATACAACTAAATGCCAGAAATGGAATAGTAGGCCAACGCTAATGTAATTATCAGGAATTTAGGAAAACTGATAACACTAGAGAGGAGAATAAGAAAAATAATGAGTGTGTTTTGTTTACTTTTTTTTCACGAATGCATCATCATACAGAAGCAGATAGAGGAAGGCTAAACTGTATGGTGGTCAGAGAATGGCTGAGATATTTCTGTTTACAGAAAACTATAATATTAACTAAGTGGGCGGATGAAAATGCTTAACGTAAATATAAATGAGGGAGACTAATTGGAAGATGTAATACTGTTAAAGATGATATATTACGTCTAGAAGATGGGTTAGTACAATCACAGCTGGCATGTATCTTCAGAATCAGGGTTCACCAGAGGCACATCAACAACAAATATTCATAGGTAATGAAGGAGCCACTAGTCAGTTGCTTGATTTGCAAGAAATAGTAACTAAATCTCCCTCTCAAACCATACCCCATCATCATGCTGTTATGAAAAATGGAATGTAAATAACTCCTCAGCCACAAAAAGGCATTTAAGGGTTTGTGTTTAGTTCTGGTTTTATAGTGTTAAGCTGTTCAGTCAGGGCTAACCTGGGGTTAAACAAGGAGAACTAAAATGAAAGGCAATTAATATCAATAATCAGTTTTTAAAAACTGCTGCTGTCACTGTCATCATCATTATCATCACCACCATCATTTAAAATTCATTTTCCATACTGACACGGGCTGGGCAGTTTGATCAGAACTGGCAAGCCAGAGAGCTGCACCAGGCTCCAATTGCCATGGTTTCTATGGCTGGATGCCCTTCCTAATGCCAAACACTTTACAGTATGTACTGAGTACTTTCATTGTAATAATGGCACAGGTGCTTTTTACATGGTACACGTATGGGTGCTCATTACATGGCACCAGCACAGGTGCTTTTTATGCGGTGCTCTGTCTATTCTCAGTTTTAATTTAAAGCTACACCGAAGTAGATAAAAGAAAGGTTGGATAGCTCAGTATAAAGAATAAATATATAATTTCAGCAGAAGTGAGCTGATGGAAATACCTAAAGTATATACAAATGAGGGAGTTCATTGGAAGAGTTAAAGATAAACTATATAAACTAAAGGAAAGGTAGTACAATGACTACTGGCAGGTCTCTTCTGAATCAGGGTTGACCTGGGGCTCAACCATAACAAATAAATATTCAAAGGTAATGAGGGAGCCTCTAGTCAGTTACTTGATTTGCAAGAAATAGCAACTTAATCACTCTCAAAACACATACCGCCTTCTTAAAAATAGAGGGACACGGTTAATGTCTGGAAAAAAGAAAGAAAGAAAAAAAAAGAGATATGGTGACTGATACACTCCAAAAATTAATTCTCAGAACAGCTGTTTCTCCATTCTGCCCCTTCTAATGCTACTATTGTGAATAAATAAATAAATATTACATTTGACAGAATAATTTGAAGGCGAAAGGGTTAAGTCCCACAGTGAGGTGGTGAATGAGACACAAAAAGAAAATCTGTCGTTTCCATTACCATCAGATATGCTAGGTGAGCAGATCTATAATAATAGATTCTCCAGCTATAATAATCCTGTTTTTAAGACAGTAAAATGTATGAGTTGAAGATTCAATTGCTATTTTTTTTACCAGGTCAAGCAAAGTATATAATCTTCATTGTTTCAGTAAGTTAGTACTAGACTTATTCGTATCCCTCTGGAGAAGATAACAACCCAATCGATTTATTGTAGATAACATTCCTGGATGATGTGATGCCCATTCCAGAAAGGCATATTAAGGCTTATTGTTACACCAGTGGCTGTCAACTAGAGTCCACATGACCCTTGGGGATCCATATAAGATTTGCTGTTAAAATTTATGTGCAATAAGTTGGTTATATGTCCAGAATAAACAAAATATTTTAACAATTATTTTCATACAATTCCTAATGATATTTAATTATAAAAATATAATAGGATTAAAAAATTTGAACAGGTCTGAGGGCCCAGTAGAATAAAATAGGAATCAAAGGGTTCCATAGGCAATAAATGATTGAGAACCATTGTTGAACACTAAAGTGTTCTTGTTTAGAAATATTGGCTAAAACTAAGCTTCTGTTCTGGTTAGGTTGGCAGTCAAGTATACTGGAAAACCTGCTGGTAGTACAAAATTTGGGAGAGATGGGAAAATGACACACATTCCATAAACAGTGATAAAAGAAAAATGGTAATGTTGTAATAACCTGTGATATGTCTGCCAACACAAAGAATTATTGATGCCACAGAGACTCTCGATCACAAGGACCAGTCCTTGTGTTGTAGTGGTTAGTGTACCTCAAAACTCCTCGAGAGCTATGCCAGCACAGTGCAAGCTCTCTGGGTAAGGCCTGCTATACTGGACAGATCAAAGTATAGAGGCCAGGCTAATAGAGACTGCCTCTTCCTAAGGTAAAAAATAGGTTTGTTTAGGGCCAACTATTCCTACCTAGATAAAAAAAAAAAAGTGTAGTTACTGAAGCATTGATGACAATTCAAAACCAAGTAGAGGAAGGCCTTCCCTTAGGGTCCAGAGTCAAGAACTGTGGAAACAAATTGCTGGTGGCTTATGCTCCATAGGAAAAGAAGGGCTTAACTCTTTTGGATACCAACCCTCTTGAGAGGTTCTATGACAAATTTTACTATTTTAAAGTGGTCTAAATTATAATCTTCCATGAAAATTTTATACTAATTTGTTCTGGACCTCAGCTTAATAATGAGAAGATTATTTTACTAAATTTTTTAGTATTATAAAAATTAATTGAAACAAAAGCAGCATATGTTGACAGAAATATGGTAAGAAAAGGGTTAAGTATGAAACAGAGAAATGCATAATGGTTTTAATCAGCTAAAACTAGCAGCCAAATTTCTCTCAAATTATGAATTATTGTATTAAAAATAAGGTAAGTATATGTTGGCTTATGTAGTCCCTAGATGTAGTGCCTGAAAATAAAATGGGATGGCTAAGGTTGGAGTGTCTGTTATCCAAGAGCTACTAATTCAGAGATCAACTTGGATTGAACAAGAACAACAAAATATTAACCAATAGATATTACAAAGGTGAGGATTAAAACCATTTCATTAAACAGGAGACTCACTTTTATTTACAATGGATTAACTCTTTTGCTACAGATTTATGTATTTTAATTGCTGTTTAAGATAACTGAACATTTGGGAGGATTTAGCATAAATAACTTCCCCATTATAAAGTTAGTGTTAAAAATGGTTCTTCAAGAAATTTATGATGGAGGTTTTAGCAGTAAATCTGAAAACGGACAGTTTTGTATCACAGAATCGGATGCTATCACTGATGAGGAAGAGGCTAAAAAGAAACAACTAGAGCAGAGAGCAACAAAGACCTGAAGAACTGAAAGTGTTCCAGTCTGTGGTTGATAAAATAGTCTATGCACACACACACAAAACCAATCATTATACATGTCCAAACCCATTTTTTTCTAGACACCTCACAATCTCAACTCTTTCAATGACTCATCTGTTCTAATGTTGCAGTTGTAGATCTTTAACCCTGTGTCTACCCAGATTCAGCAGACCTATGACCAAAAGCATTCCAGCCATGACCACCCTGTCTTTTTAGGAGTACCTAGGACTACATCATCTAATGTGCCGTTTTCATATTTAAGATAGTACAGGAAGATTTGAAGGAAATTTGGCTGCTATTTTGAGTGACCATGTAGAGACTCCCAGCAGTCTCACTCAATGAGTCTCTTCAAATTATAACCACAGGACAAGCTGAACTCAGTATTGCAATCCAATAACAGTAAATTGATGTTACCATGTGATACCTATTGACAGTTAAGTGGACAGGGCAGGCAGGGCAGGGCAGGCAGGGCAGGGCAGGCCCATCTGAGATTTTTGTTTTAATTAGGCTATAGGTACATACAAAGCATTGGTGATTGGTTTCAGCTTGCTGAAGATTCAAACCCTAAACTATATACATATAGGTATACACACCGATAACCACATTAAGTAACAAAGTTTACCAGACTCACAGGCAACAGAAAGGCTTCTGCGAGAAGCTATTACTGTTACCAGCAATATCATCACTAATGAAATAGGTGAAGTGGTTTGCACCAGGGATTGAAACTGGGTCAAGTAGTGAATTAGCCGGCACTATTAGTACTTGTCATAGCAGAGCATTTAGTCGGTAGATCTGGTGGAGCATTAAACAGGTACATCATCATCATCATCATCATCGTTTAACGTCCGTTTTCTGTGCTAGCGTGATCACATTAACATTCTGAGTTCCAACCCCAACCAGGGTCAAAATATTATTTTCATCCTATTACTAGTCATTTACTGGTTAAATCAAACATATCCTTCATCCAAAATATTTGCTCTGGCGCAACAGAGCTTATGTTACTGATATGATGTGCAGTATACACGTCTGGTGTAAGATGGTATTATGCAAATAAATAGTTGGTTGTGGTTACCTAAAGATTACCTGTTACAGAAATATATGTTAACACAGAATGCACACTATACTACTCAAACGTAGGTATTCACTGTTAAGCCAACATGCATCGAAGTAACACGGTAAACCAACATCATCATCATCATTTAACGTCCGCTTTCCATGCTAGCATGGGTTGGACGGTTCAACTGGGGTCTGGGGAGCCCGAAGGCTGCACCAGGCCAGTCAGATCTGGCAGTGTTTCTACAGCTGGATGCCCTTCCTAATGCCAACCACTCCATGGCTGAACTAATACTGTTGTTCAGTTCTTATTTACTGTAATAGGTTAATCCATCTTCAGTCAAATGGGGATGTTCAGGATTTTCCAATAACAGTTACAAATTTTAATAACACTTGTCACTAGTATTCTCATTCAGACGTACCAGACTAAACAGCAACCAGTATTTAGTTAGACCTCTCTATGTTGTGGAAGAGCATAGCTGTGAGGAAGTGCATGGCTAAGTGGTTAGGGTGCTGGACTCATGATTGTAAGATTGTGGTTTCGATTCCCTGACTGGGCAATACATTGTGTTATTGAATAAAACCGTTTCACATTGCACTAGTACACTCAGCTGGCAAAGGTGAATAATCCTGCAACGGACCGGCGTCCCAGTCAGGGAAGAATATATATGTTAGACAAAATGGGAAACTGGCCCTATGCTCCTTGCAGAGTAATTTGGACTAACTATGTTGTGAGTTCAAATCCTGCCATTGTTGACTTCACTTTTTATCTCTGCAGAGTAGTCATTGTTTATTTCATGATCAGACGTCATGAGGCAAGCCACATTGTCAAAGGCATTTGAGAAGTGACTGTTCCCTTTTCTTCTCAGAAACAATGTACCTGAGAATACATTTTTCACTGTGTACTCGTTTTAAAAATATGGCTGAGTGTGATATGTAAGAGTTCTCTAACTGTTATTTCTAATATGTAGAGCAACTATGTAGAAGTTACCTTGTTGCTTCAAGCCCAGAGGGGTACCTCTCTCCTTTAAATTAGTGCAAGTCAGACTAAGAACAGGGTGGAAAAAGTTCAAAGAGCTATTAACTCTGAAAAAGGATTCTCTCACTCAGTGAATTGCAGATTGTATGATATTTGTGTGAAGTGTGATATTGACTGAAGGGGAAACAGGGGTAGCGAATGTAGAAAATGTGTGAAAGTGGGAAAAAAAATGAGGTGAGCATACTCTGCTAGGTGTGTACAGGAACGACAGAGCACAAAATGAGCTGAGGGGAAAACTGGGTTTAAGAGGAATTAGAGCTGGAATGAAGATGTAACATACATAGAGACATGTATAGAGGGTATAACAGGTAGGTAAAGAAGTATCAAGAGATCTAAGTGGAAGGACTCCGTGAAAAAGGAAGACTGAGGAAATGTGAAAAGAACTGGTGAAAACTGATCTCAGGAGATTGAATCTCACAAAAGAGAGATCAAAAGACCAAGAAGCTTGCTTCCCAAATGCATGGTTCAAGGTTCAGTCCTACTGTGTGACACCTTGGGTAAGTTGTCTTCTACTACAGCCTCAGGCCAAACAAAATCTTGTGAATGGATTTAGCAGACTGAAACTGAAAGAAGCCCATCGTATATATGCGTGTGTTTTTGTGTCTGTGTTTGTCCCCACCACCACCACCACCACCACCACCACTTGAGAACTGGTGTAGGAGTGTTTACGTCCCTGTAACTTAGTGGTTCACTAAGAGAGACCAATAGAATAAGTACCAGGCTTTCAGAAAATATAAAAATGGTATTGGGGTTGATTTGTTTGTCCAAAGTTCTTCAAGACAGTACCCTAGCATGGATGCAGTCTAATGACTGAAATAAGTAACAGATGAAAGATGCAATACTGGAGAAGACTCATCCAACCCATGCAAACGTGGGTTGGATAGGTGATGTATGATGATGGTGATGAGGATAATTCTACAAGTAACTGTTAAAAAGAAAATCTGTTGGCACATCAAAAAGACACAGGTATTCCAATTATTCTTACCTGCAATACATTTTAGGGAAGGTTTTGTAATTTAAATGTCAGAGCAGAATTATCATAAAAGAACGATGTACATTTGTATATTTCAGAAGGTCTCAAGGGATATTTGGCATGTATGTGCAATATCTGAAGAATATCCTTACCTGTAAGATAGTTCCAAATATTGGTAAGTTTAATGTTTCACCAGGTGTCGGCGAAGGCCATTGATCTATATCATGACAAGCTAAAATGAAGATAAAAGAATTTCATTGCATACTATATTTCAAAAATGTCAGAAGTAAGAAAAAGAAAAAGAAAAAAGTAACCTTTTATGGAACAACTGCAAACATTTTAAAAGCCATTTTTTCCTGTCAAATTTGGTGAGGTTTAATCTTATAGACCCTATGACTGCGTAGTTGTACAAATACCAGTTCCTTTTTGATGTAGTGTTTCACATTTCACAGCTAGATACCCTCTTATTGCTTACACATTTTAGTCATGTCTTACAACACAAAGCGATATGATGTAACCATTTATGATTATAATTTAATTAATTTTTTTTAATAAACTAGGAATGAATGAAGAATACAAATCTATATATTGAATATAACTATTGATTACGAGATTGTTTAAAACAATGCTGGCACTGTTGCTACACATATAAGACATCCTTGACGGCATCTAGAAAGAAAGTCATGCAGCAGATCGACAATACACCCACCCAATGAACTACATTTTTGTGGTGACCTCTCTAAATATCATCACCATCATCATTATTCTAATATCAACTTGTCCATGCTTGCATGGGTTGGGTGGAATTTATTGAGGAAAATTTTCTAGGGCTGGATGCCCTTTCTGTCTGTTGCTAAGCCCTCACCTGTTTCCATGTAAGGTTAATATTTCTCTATGTCCAGACACGTTTCCATGGAAGACTAGAACTGAAGGACATCACTTGTGATGATGGTAATACTCATTGAAACTATCATGCAATGTCAAGACAAGGAGACACAAACACACATCTATAAATAGTGACACGAAGGGCAGCTAGCCATAGAAAACCTGCCTCAAGAAATTCTGTATGACCCATGAAAGCATGGAGAAAGTGGATGTTAAATGGTGATTATACATGTATGTAAAAGGGCACCTGTGCTGGTGACACATAAATGACACCCTGTACACTCTGTAGAGTGGTTGGCATTAGGAAGGGCATCCAGCCATAGAAACCAAACTAAAATGGACATCAGGTGCCTGATGCAGCTCCCTGGCTTACCAGCTCTTATCAAACTGTTTAACCTGTACCAGCATGGAAAATGTATGTTAAATGATATATATATATATATATATATATATATTATATATATATATATTCTTTTACATGTTTCAGTCATTTGACTGTGGACATGCTGGAGCACCACCTCAAAGGGTTTTAGTCGAAGAAATTGACCCCAGTACTTATTCTTTGTAAGCTTAGAATTTATTCCATCAGTCTCTTTGGCTGAATTACTAAGTTATGGGGATATAAAGACACCAATATCAGTTGTCAAGCAATGGTGGGAGGGAGGTACAAACAGACACAAAGACATACACACGTATATATATATATCTATATAAATAAATGACAGGCTTCTTTCAGTTTCTTTCTACCAAATTCACTCACAAGGCTTTGGTCGGTTCCATTGTATGGCACCCTGCCCAAGGTGTCATACAACGGGACTGAACCTAGAACCATGTGGTTGGAAAGCAAGCTCTCTCTCTCTCTCTCTCTCCACATATATATATATATATATAAACATACACACCACACACACAGAGGATCCTTTCAGCCTGGGGCTAAAATAGAATATACTCGCCTGAACTCAAAACCACGTGGTTGGGAAGCTATTTAATCACAAGGGCCACAACAAAACAGCGCTAGTGTTCACCTTCAATAGTTTCAATATAAAAACTACTAACTTAAGGGTGTTGGCAGAATGGTTACAGACAAAATGCTTTGCAATATTTAGAAAATTAACTCAAGATAGTGGAGTGGCAGAAACAGTTTCATTATATAATTTATGGTATTTTGCAACATTCCTGCCCTATGTTATGAGTTCAAACCTTGCTATGGTCAACGTCACTTTTCGCCTTTGCAGGTGGAATGTGATAAAATATTGGGTTGTCCGGAAAGTTCATGCCGATTTATAGTAGCTTACCTTTCGACTTATTTTAGAACATGGTTGAGTCCATAAAATAGGATTTCCACTTATTCAGGTCTCTGCAGAATAGTCTTAATGGTAAAAATTTCAATTCCTTGGATGATGTAAAAAGATACCTTGATGAATTCTTTGCCATGAAAGCACCTCAATTCTGGGAAGAGGGTATTTTCAAGTTAAAGGAAAGATGGAGATGCATTGTGCCACAAAATGTTTCCTATTTGGATTAAAAATGTAATGGCAAGTATTTATTGACCTTTTTCTTTCCTTTAAAAATTGGCACAAACTTTCCGGACAACCCAATAATACCAAATGAGTAATGGGTCAATAAAGGGATTGATAAAACTGACTTTCACTTCTCTAACTGAATTTTTATCGTTGTGCTAACAATAGAAATTGATCTAGAAACTAACTAAAAAATCTATTGAAACTAAATGAAGTAGCAGCTATCAGTAAAACTATTTAGGAAACAAATTTGCTGAATGCAATTCAAAATAAAATTAAAAAGACAGAAATAAAATTCCAGTGCAGAAGAGAGACATTTCACCAAGAAGTAATCTTTTTGATACGAGTAGATTAGAAATTTATAAAGTGATTTCTTTTTAATTAAAGTCCGCTCTTGATGGTTCTACACTGACACGTTAGAAATCATTCCTCCCACAATGACTTTAATTCTACAGACAAGATTAATCCACTATAATCCCTGCACCTAATGGCTTTAAAATATATCCCCCAACTACACCCCCACCCCATCCTAAAAAACAAAAAAAAAATCCATCAGAAAATTTTCTTTTATGGAAAAAAAATAGTAGTAAGCTTCATTATCTTTTCTTTTTTTTTTTCTTTTATAGCTAAGGAACTTTTAGGTAAATTGGTATGAGTGGCAGGCTGATTTTGATCTTGTTCTCTTAAATCTGAGGATATATTTTTGAAATGAGAGAAAAACTCAGGGAAGAGTTTAAATTAATCAATCATCATGAGTGTGCGTGTGCATCGTTTGTGTGTGAGAGGGTGAGCTGGCAGAATTGTTAGCATGTCAGAGAAAATGTTGTGACATTCCAGTTCTTTATGTTTTTCTGTTCAAATACTCAAATACCACTGAGGGCAACTTTGCTTTTCATCCCTCCAGGGTCGATAAAAAGTACCAGTCAAGTACTGGGGTTGATGTAATCAACTCGCCCCCTCCACTCCAAATTGTTGGCCGTAAACTCTACATTGGACCAGTGTCCCATTCAGG
Organism: Octopus sinensis; assembly: GCF_006345805.1. Lineage (NCBI taxonomy): Eukaryota > Metazoa > Mollusca > Cephalopoda > Octopoda > Octopodidae > Octopus > Octopus sinensis. The sequence goes on along the minus strand of NC_043012.1, from coordinate 56,237,224 downwards.
AGGATTGTTATGGCCTTGGTCAGGTAAATGCCATGGAAGCCAGGAAACTGGCCATATAAGTTCTAAGGCTCAAGTAAAGCATATTATGTATTGAAATATCAGATTTAATTCCTACAGCTTAGTTCTTCAACTGTGACAGAAAAACCTTAACAACAGACATGACATTAGTTACAACTCCATCTCCACCCACTGAAATTCTAACATTACATCTGAATTCTTTAGCTCTTCAATCTTGTTGAGGACATGACAGTCTCTAGTGCTAGTACCACAATAAATGCATCCAGTACTGTGTAAAGTGTTTGATGTTAGACACGGCAACCAGCTACAGAAACCACATCTAAATAAAACACGAGTGAGATTTGGCCCTGAACAAGCCTATGAAGCCAGAAAATCCAAATAAGAGCTGACTCATATATCAAGACGATCCATCCAATCCATGCCAGAATGGAAAGCAAGATAAAAAAATGATAAAGGTAAATAATGATGAAACTTCAACTCCAGACACTGCATTTGCTACAAAGAAACTCTGACTTTAGATATTCAATAACATTAGTCCAATCATACAACTCAAGGTGTATTGTGGGATAGATACACTGAAGACCCAAATGACTGAAACGAGTAAAAGAGTATATTTGATAGAAAAATCTGAATGCTAAATGGTTAAAGGAAATCCACTCCCCCACCCAAGAAAGATGTAAACTGTAAATGCTAAAAATTTTCAAATCAAATTTAGGGGTTTCTTTAATTATTTTCAATAATGAAATTAACGATTGTAATTATTGGAAGTGGATGAGTAATTAATTACTTACCTGCTTCAACACTCGGTTCACCGTTATCAAAATATTCTGGAGCAATAATGCGAACTAATTGAGAAAAAAGGTTTGGGAATGGAAGTTTGGAGATTAGCACCACAGACTGGAAAATAGAAAAACAAACAAGGATAAACTGATTATATTGAAGATAAGGATGTTGTACACACACACACAAATATGTATACACATACAAACAACTAGACATGAATATAACATACAAGTGTACACACAAACACAATACGCTCTCTTTCTCTTTCTCTCATATATATATAATTATATATATAATACACAAACACACACACATGACAGAAAGAACATTAGGTTGGAAGGAAAGAATCGAAATGTTGACGAGAACAAAAATGAATAGAATATAGAAAATAGCTAAATTCATTAGAAAAAGAAAAACCCTGATAAATTGTATGAAAAAAAAAACAAACAAACAAAAGAATGCAGATGAAAACATGCTAGGAGAAATGGTATTTAGTACAGATATATCTACATTATCATGTCTAAAAGTTCAATGAAATATTATCGTCTTTATCATGTTTCGCTGTTACACTTTCCCTGGAAATATCAGATGTATATGTAAGCAAGTACACATACATATATATATATATGTGTGTGTGTGTGTGTGTATATATATATATGTATGTGTGTGTATGAATATATATATGTGTGTGTGCGTGTATGAATATATATATGTGTGTGTGCGTGTATGAATATATATGTGTATATATATGTGTGTGTGTGTATATATAAAGTATATGGATCCATTATCAGTTTTGATGATGACTATTCCTGTCATTCAATCAACTGAACTGCTTATTCATTGTATTACTCATTAGCAAGTGGTCGAGTATTCCATAGACATTCGTACCCTTTAATGTAATTCTCTGGCTGAGCCAGCATGCCACAGTGTGAGGCAAAGAAGCTGGACCTTTGAATTAAAGGTACAGTCAACACGATAGGCTTCTGCATAGTTTTCATCCACAAAATTTAACTTACAAAGTTAGGGCCCACCTGGGGCCATGACAGCAGAGACACACCAAAACTGCTACACAGTGGAACTGAACTTGGGGCCTCAATGACTGAGAAGTGGACTTCTAAACTACTTGCTCAAATTTGCTCCCATTGTGTATGTGTACGTAATATTTCTATACTGCTGCATACAGTTATATATATACACACACACACATACATAATGTATATACACTAATATGCCTATTTGCCAATCTACCTACCTATCTAATATCATCATCAATTAACGTCTGTTTCCCATGCTAGCATGGGTTGGATGGTTTGACAGGGGCTGGCTCAGCAGGAGACTTTACAAGGCTCCACTGTGTACTTGGGCAGGTTTTTGCAGCTGGATGCCCTTCTTTACACCAACCATCTTAGAGTGGACTATATATATTGATATACAAATAATATATATGCACACTCAAACACACACACATACATATAGAAGTAGTAAGGTTGTTAAACATAGTTAGGCCTGAGGTATATACTCTTTTACTTGTTTCAGTCATTTGACTGTGGCCATGCTGGAGCACCACCATTAGCCGAGCAAATAAACCCCAGGACTTATTCTTTGTAAGCTTAGTACTTATTCTATTGATCTCTTTTGCCGAACTGCTAAGTGACAGGGATGTAAACACCCAGCATCGGTTGTCAAGCGATGTTAGGAGACACAGATACACAAACATATACACACACATACATACATATATATATATATACATACATATATATATATATATATATATATATATACACACATATATATGACGGGCTTCTTTCAGTTTCCGTCTACCAAATTCACTCCCAAGGCTTTGGTCAGCCTGAGGCTATAGAAGACACTTGCCCAGGGTGCCATGCAGTGGGACTGAACCCAAAACTATGTGGCTAGTAAGCAAACTACTTACCACACAGCCACTCCTGCACAAAATACAGATAACAAAATACAGAAAAAAAAACCCGTTTCATGTATGTATATCTTTCAAGCCTAACTGTGGTTGTCTACCTTACTATCTCTCAAACAGCTTGATAAGGATTGCTTTATATGGCCACTTTCAATGCTGAGGCTTTGGATGAAAAAGGTTGGAGTTTAAGCTCACATCCATTTGAACACTGTTATCTATACTGAGCTTATTTTCCTCTCACCCATTCAATGAATGAATGTATGCATGTATCTATCTATCTACGACTATCTCTCTATTTCTATCTATCTACAACTATCTCTCTATATCTATCTACGACTATCTCTCTATGACTCTATCTATCCATCCATCTATCTATGACTATCTATGTTCATACAAACAACATATAGACACATATGTATTTGTGTGTGTGTGTGTATGTTTATATTTATGCACATGTGTATTCATTGAATATTAATGCCATATGCGTGCACACTTTAAGTCATCATTAAATCATCTTTTAACTCAACATTATAATTGCCTCTATTCATACTTCTGCCGCATTAAAATGTATATTTTAGAGAACAAGTATGAGAGGGGAGGGCACAGAAAACAGGTGTGAAGTGTGGAAGGGGAGGAGGAAGGCAGCAAAAACTAGGATAATAGAAAAAAAAAAAAAAAAGGCAATAAACAAAATGAAACAAAATATAATCAAGATAGTATAGGATTCCAGAAAACGGTTTTGGTGGGGATTTTATTGATTGAGATAGAATAAGAAATACTTCAACATACAAGAGGAAAGGTTTGGAGGTGTTAAGGGAATAATGAGGCTATGCGTTTTGAGGAAAGACAATGTTTTAAAATTTAGTTACACTAATCAATCTATTAACTCTTTTGTTATGGTATTTCTGCAGAAGTACTCTGCTTTTGTTTCAGTTAATTTGAAATTAATGAAGAATTAAAGTAAAACAACTCTGTCATAATAAAACTGGGTGTTAGAATATAAATCATCGTGGGATTTTGATGGAAGGCTTGAAATTAGATCAATCAGATCACTTACGCAGGCTGGTTGACAAAACATTGCATTCTTTTATTCTTTTGAGTCATGCAGTGGCAGTCATGCTGGAGCACCACCAATGGGTAATATGTATAATAAATTTTAGATAGCAAAATAATTATCTTTTATCTTTTACTTGTTATCACGTGATCACGTCACCGACCAGGCCATCAGATGTTGCTACACATCGCTGGTCACAATGCGCTTCGCATTGTTTTAGCCTTCAATGATGCCACTCCTCGCTGGCTAAGCGAGCAGGCCAACAGAAGAAAGAGTAAGTTGTGGTGAAAGAGTACAGCAGGGATCCCCACCACACCCTACCAGAGCCTTGTGGAGATTTAGGTGTTTTCGCTCAATAAACACTCACAATGCTGGTCTGGGAATTGAAACCACGATCCTACGACCGCGAGTCCGCTGCCCTAACCACTGGGCCATTGCGCCTCCACCTTTTACTTGTTATAGTCATTAGAATGCGGCCATACAGAGGCACTGTCTTCAAGAATTTTATGTTGAATTAATCAACCCCAGCACTTCTTGATATCTTTTTGCCAAACTGCAAAGCTACTGGAATGTAAACATAACACTGGTTGTCAAGCAGTAGTGGGAGACAAACACAAAGACACACACACACACATGCTGAGCTTTTTTCAGTTTACATCTGCCAAATTCACTGGCAAGGTTTTGGTTGGCCTGAGGTTGTAGTCGAAAACACTTGCCCAAGGTGCCACACAGTGGGACTGAACCCAGAACCATGTGGTTGGGAAACAAATTTATTATTACGGAGCCATTAATTTTTTAAATCAAGACTAATGAAAACAAAAAGGAAGCTTGTTGTCTTTTAGTCCTGACTAAGAAGATCTGTTCAAAAGCATTCCAGGCATGACCATCCTGTCTTCTTTTCAGGGTTAGCAAAACAAAAACTGCCCTTCCTTTTTGTTTTTTTTTAAAAACTTTTTGAAGACAGAAGAGTGTAATATGTAATAGGGTTTAGCTGCTATTTGTAGGAGGTCAAGCAACTTTATAGAAAAGTAAAAATATGAGCTGGAAAGCTGTTATATAAAGTCTAATGTGAAATACGTGTACAGCAGTCTAGTAATTCTTTCTGAAGTGTGTAAGATAGGAAACAATCTAGCTAATGGAAGGTAATAAAAATTGCATTGGAGGTATGTAATTTATTAATCAAAATTCATTAACAATGTATATGCAAATATGCCTGCCTACCTACCTACCTATCTATCTCTATAGGGAGGACAAGGAGCTTAGTTTTTTTGGGTTTTTTTCATTTCTTTTTCCTCGTTCCATTTTTTGCATCAACCTTATTCACCCTTTTTTCCCTCATTTTTTCTTATTTGTTTACTGTCCAGTATCCTTGTTTTAAAAATCTATTTAATACATAAACAGAGCCTGAAAGATTGCTTTAAGATAGGTGTATTTTATAAATATCCTTGTTCAGGTATCATAAAAGTATGAAACTATTAGCAGCTCATTCGGTGGTGTTTTTAAATTGATTACATTATATATATATATATATATATATATATATATATATATATATATATATATATATATATATATAAGTATATATATAAATGGCAGTGCCCCAGCATGACCATAGCTCATGAGCTGAAACTAGATCAAATCAAATCATATATCATGATCCTTTAAAGTCCCTTTTTCCATGTTGGCATGGGTGGGGTGGTTTGGCTTGAACTAATGAGCCAGAGGGCTGCACCAACTTCCAACATTTACTTTAGCATGGTTTCTACAGCTGGACGCCAACCACTTCACAGAGTGTAATGGGTGCTTTTTTTTTTTATTTTTGTGGTATCAGTACTAATGAGGTTTCCAAGCACCCGCACGACAAGACCCTTTTCAACTGAGTGGAGTACAGTTTTAAGAGACACACACACACACACTCAGACATATATACATATTGGTGCATGTTGTTTGCATTCATAGTCAGTTCTTATTCTAGTACCTTTCAGAATATTTGCCTCCAGTTAATTTGGTCACCTAGGTAACAGAAATGATCTACTATCTCAAAGGATCTTCATAGACAGTCAAGAAAATTTATTATTCCCCGTGTGGTTTTAGTGTTTACTGCACCTGTGCATCTGCCACAAGCAAAACCAACCTTCTCTTTAATCTTCTCACGATTCCACTACACTCCTTGTGTGTCTGTAGTTTGCACTGGGTACACAGTATAGACTTTCTACCTACACCTTTTCAACATATTGAAATCAGGGCCATTTTCCTGAAAGGATTAATGTCTTGTCTGATTCTCTGCTGAACTTAAGGTCCTTCGAGACCAGGTTTTATTTCCACACCTTGTATTTCTTTTCTAATTCTACTACAGATACAGCTATAAGAACAAGGTCATCTGTGTAGAAGAATTCCTACAAGTAACCAGTCTTAAAACTCCTCTGTTATGGCCTGGAGGACTGTGATAAATAGAAGGGAGCTGGGAACTGAGCACTTGTGAACAACCTTCACATTAGATTCATTGCTATACTCATTACTAACTCTCACCTTACTGACAGCATCACGGTTCATGGTTTGAAAGGCTCTCACCTGCTATTCATCTACTTCAAGCTTCTGCAGCAATTACCAGACCAGGGATCAAGGGACCCCGTCAAGAGCTTTCCCTAGGTCAATGAATGCCAAATACAGCAGTTTACTTTTGGATAAATACTTTTCCTGAAGTTACTTTACTAGAAAAAGGGCATCAGCAGAATTTGGCACAAAACCAAACTGCATCTCATCCAGGCTAATTCTCTTCCTTATTAATTACTGGTAAGAGACACCATATTTTGCAAACCATAATAAACTACCAAGTACATTTAAGTGATTGAATTGCACTGCTAACACAATTAGGATACAGTACTGACTTGTAAATCCTAAATATACTTGGTAGTTTATTATGGTTGCAACATGAAATATGGTATCCCTACCAGCAATTAATCTGTATGTACAGTCTCCAAGAATGTATTTAATATGTAAATTGGTCTATCCAATTGTGTTAGACTGCTAAATTCAGTGGCTATTTAAGCAATGTGTTCGTGGATGGTTAATGGGTTGGAAGTGGTGCTGAAGAAAGAGCAATCAATCCTGAAATATGCATATACACCCATTTTTGTTTTTACTTGTTTCAGTCATTTGACTGTGGCCATGCTGGAGCACCACCTTTAGTCGAGCAAATCGACCCCAGGACTTATTCTTTGTAAGCCTAGTACATATTCTATCGGTCTCTTTTGCCGAACCGCTAAGTTAAGGGGACGTAAACACACCAGCATCGGTTGTCAAGCGATGTTGGGGGAACAAACACAGACACACAAACATATATATATATATATATACATATATATGACGGGCTTCTTTCAGTTTCCGTCTACCAAATCCACTCACAAGGCTTTGGTTGGCCCGAGGCTATAGTAGAAGACACTTGCCCAAGGTGCCATGCAGTGAGACTGAACCCGGAACCATGTGGTTGGTAAGCAAGCTACTTACCACACAGCCACTCCTGTGCCATTATTTTACTATTGTTAATCGCATGGTTTACATAGACATATTCACATATGAAATGTAACTTAGAGCTGGCTCTAATTTCTACAGTAAATCTGTAGAGATAACTTAAAAAAGTGATCTTCCCTATTAGTTGAGCTAACTCTCTCTCTCTAACTTTCATGATGTGGTCCAACAATTTGATGCTTCTGTAATTACTGCTCTCTAAGGTACCTCCTTTACTCTTGTAACAGTTGATTATAATGCTGCTACATCAGTTGTTGGGTATGATACCTCCCTGTAGAACCTGATCAGCTACAAAGTTGATTAGACCATATTCCCTTCCATCAGATATTTTAAGCATTTCAGTGGTAATTCCTGATGGACCATTTTTATATCCTTAATTGCTTTATCTATCATACTGCTGATCCCTCAGTTGGATTCACAGTAGGCAGACCCTCTCTCCCATACATTTTTCACATTTAATAATAGCACTCTTATGCCTCTTTCATTTCATAATCATTAAGTTTACCATATTGATACAATGTAATGACAATATTAAGATATGAACTGCTGACCTCTGGATTTGATATTTCATACACTATTGTCTTGGCATGGCTGTTTATTCCCTCTCTCTCTCAAGCCTATCGATATTCTCGACCCTTTTCATACTGACCTGCTTAAAACCACCCTTGGTTCTGTGATACATTTTAACCCTTCAGCATTCAGATTACTCTGTCAAAAGTAATTCTCATCCCTTCATATTGCCTTGAATTAATCACGCATTACCTTGTAACTTTGAAATTTCAATGGTATGTTTGTATACTTTTAGAATGATGTTGTAGGTGTTAAGGACTGAATCAAGCCAGTTTGGACATAAACCAGCTGGGATATTTGAGCCAGATATGACTAGTTTCAACACTAAAGTGTTAAAGTGATCTAAATTAAATTCTTCCATCAAAATTTCATGTTAATCCATGTTCCAAATACCAGCTTAATACTGACAAAGTTATTTTAATAAATTATTTATTATTTTCAAAATTAATTGAAACCAAGGCGCTGTATTGCAACAGAAATATGGCAATAAATGGGGTTAATGATTCAATTAACTATAATTCAGTCAGAGATTTGCTCAAACATAGCAATGACAACAATAACAAAATACTTCATGTTAATAAACAGAAATAAATAAATAAGAAAAAAAAGACAAAACAAGTTTGAAGTACTTGAAAATATTGTGGAGAAATAAAAGTAGATTTCAGATTTTGGTGCCCAACAGATGTAATTTAGCAGAGTGTAATATAGAACAGGGGAATTTGAAAATAAAATAACATTTACAACAAGAGTGTGATTGTTCAGGTCAACATAGTAATGATGGATGTACAAATAACTGCCTCAACTAGTAACCAAAAGAGGTTAATTTAGTCCCAATGTAAGAGAATAACAGTAGAGATGTAATAATAGTTTCAAATTGAGAGGAAAGGTCGAAAAGCAAGTTACTGGGCACAGGAAAACGAAAAACAAAAATTAGAAAGAAAGAAAGAGCAGACAATGGTGACAATAGACTGCCTATAATATAAAGTTCAAATTTCTGTAGTTTCTCTTTCAACACCCACTTTACTTCACTTTCCATCACATACGTGTACGCACATACCCACATACAGCATATATAGAGAAACAGAAAAACAAAACAAAACAAAATGTAATACAAGCTTTTTAGGTAACATTGTTGTGTGGCTAAATAGTTTGCTTTGTAAATATTGTGATTTCCAGTTCAATTCCACTGTGCAACACCTTGGTCAAATGTCTTCTATCATAGCCTCAGGGTGACCAAAATTGCATGAGGGGAATCTGGTAGGCAGGAACTGGGATTTAATCCATCAGAGGGAGTGGTCGTGTTCTTAGATATAAAATCATCATCATTATCATCATCGTTTAACACCCGCTTCCATGCTTCGATTTTGACTGAGGGCTGGCGAACCAGATGGCTGCACCAGGCTCCAATCTTGATCTGGCAGAGTTTCTACAGCTGGATGCCCTTCCTAATGCCAACCACTCCGAGAGTGTAGTGGGAGCTTTTACGTGCCACTGGCATGAGGGCCAGTCAGGTGGTACTAGCAATGGCCATGCTCAAATGGTGCTTTTTATGTGCCACCTGCACAGGAGCCAGACCAGCAGCACTGGCAACGACCTCGCTTGAATGTTTTTTCATGTGCCACCAGCACAAGTGCCAGTAAGGTGATGCAGGTAACGATCACACTCAAATGGTGCTTTTTATGTGCCACCAGCACAGAAGCCAGTTTGTTGCTCTGGCAATGATCACGCTATAACAGATATAATCTGTCACTTGATTTAACATCACCATTTCATCCTTGGGTGAATCTACGCGCATCTACTCTGTTGTAAGCATTTAGATCAGATCTTTGTTGAGAGAGAACTTCTTTCTTTCCTCTGCTAGTATTGAACTAACCCAATAATATAGGTTTTTATCTTTTACTTGTTTCAGTCATTTGACTGTTGCCATGCTGGGGCACCACCTTGAATTTTTAGTCAAATGAATTGACCCCAGTGCTTTTTTTTAAGCCTTGTACCTTATTCTATTGGTCTCTTTTGCCAAACTGCTAAGTTATGAGGAGATAAACACACCAACACCAGTTATGAAGCGTTGGTGGGGAACAAGCACATACACACATATATATATATACAACGGGCTTCTTTCAGTTTCTGTCAACCAAATCTATTCACAAGACTTTAAGGCTATAGTAGAAGACACTTGCCCAAAGTGTCATGCTGTGGGATTGAACCAAGAACCATGTGGTTGGGAAGCAGGCTTCTTACCAAACAGCCATGCCTATGCCTTATATAAAAAAAAAAAAAAAAGGAAAAACAAAACCCGTCCTGTTTCTTTATAATGTTTTGTTGGAAACTAAATGCTACAGTTAATTAAACTGATACTAATACATGAATGGTAATTTAATTTTCCTTCCTATAGTAATGGTAAAGACTCCCTTTGGTCATGAATGACCATGGGGTTGCACCAAGAAAGTTACCTTCTGAGGCACAAGTCAAGGCAAGGTTGTAAATGGAAGACCAGCAGTCACCCACGCATACCAGTGTCCCCTCTCCACACCACCAGTGTTATCCAAGGGAAAGGCAAAGGCCGACACAGCTTGACACCAGTGATGTCGCAACTCATTTCTACAGCTGAGTGGACTGGAGCAACGTGAAATAAAGCACCTTGTTCAAGAATGCGACATACAGCCTGGTCTGGGAATCAAACTCACTACCTCATGACTGTGAGTCCAATGCTCTAACTACTGAGCCATGTGCTTCCACTTCCTGTGGTAGGATCAGATTGACTCTAGTAGGAACTGAGCTTCTGAACTCATAATGTGGAGGAGTGAAATTACAAACTGTCTGACCTTCTACTGTTTCTGCTTTCATACCAGCAATGTTCAGAGTTGCTGAAGAATGGAATAAACTATTGCACCTGTAGTTGGCTGTTAGGACACTGTATCCTTTAAAACTTCCATACTTCCTGAAATTCACCAACAATACACCTGATGTCAGCCCACCCTTTTAACAACTCTTTCACTGTTCACTTTCTGTGCATTATTCTATGTGCTGTTCATGCACTTTTGGTTACTTTTTCTGATGAGTTGTAGGGCATCTGAGCACTGTATACAAAAATTTCATTATTATTATCATTACTAGGGCACCCGTTAAATGATGTGTAGTTTAATGTCCTATATTTTTCTCATGTATACCCAAAAGTAATTGAAACTATCAACAACCAGTTTTACATATATTTGCATAAATCTCTCTCTCTATATATACATGTATTGCACGGTTTTATTAAATATTTTATACACATGATAAATTCATGACAAAAATTAAATAATAAATATAAGTAATAATCAGAACAACTGAGTGTGTTCGCAGCCAGTACAAAAATTGCTAACGTCTACCTGGCTTTGATACTACACTCTTCAGATCCCAACCAGTTACATTTGAAAATAAAATGGAAACTGAATGTGCACTTATCGAAACTCATCTTTAAACTGTTTATTTTAAATAATTAATCTGGATTTGGTAAGTAAATGCCACGTTTTGACAGACTCTGTCCTTGGTTTTTGTTTATGGAAATTGCAAAAGCCGGTCTTGTTGGAAATTGGCATCTTTGTAATGTGAAGAGTAAGTCAGAATCCGAGGAATCAGAACAATTTGTTCCACATCAACTCGAGTCAATTTTTTTGCAAGTTGCAATTTTATACCTTGTGCCATTGCAATGACCATTTTTGTGATCAAGTTTTCTGAGTAACATTATTGGTGCTCCAATTTTTAATTTAATCTTATGTGAAGGTAGACCACTGATAGAATTTCTTCTATTATTTCCTGTGATAAATTCTCTCAGGCTGTGGGATGTTGTTGAGCATTTTGATCTAAAATTTCTCCTCTTCTTTCCCTTGATATATGTTCTCTTGCTACTCTATGTTGTTGAAAGTCCTGTAGCAAAATTTTGGAGTATTGTGCAGCATTTATGTTTCTTATAGCTTCTTGTCGGTCACTGCTCAATCTTCTTCGCCTCTCCTGTTGATAGTCTGGCTAGCAATATCAATACTCATAATGGGGTTTTAATAGTTGCAAAAAATAAGAAAATGTGTCTTTAAATGTGCACGTAATTATTTTGAAACACCACTATATATTCTGCTTCATTTCCATTATTATAGTATGAATTTTAATGAGCAAATATTTATTTAAACATACAGGTAATAAATTTGAATAGAATTACCTTCCACACATCTTTTAACTTTCAAACTTTGATATCCACGAACCTTTAAAGCTTTCATACCTGTGAACCTCAAAAATTTTTATTACCCATCAACCTATTACAGAAAATTAAACCTCCTTGTACTCCTACCTTTATTGTATTGTAAATAGTTATTTTATTTCATCTTCTCTCATCTTCCTTCCTATTCTACTAATGGTGTTACCCTACTGTCTCTTCTTTTGTACTCTAGGCACAAGGCCTGAAAATTTTGGGGGAGGGGGCCAGTCGATTAGATCGATCCCCCCAGTATGCAACTGATACTTAATTTATCGACCCTGAAAGGATGAAAGGCAAAGTTGACCTCGGCGGAGTTTGAATTCAGAACATAAAGATAGATGAAATACTGCAAAGCATTTCACGTGGCATGCTAACATTTCTGCCAGCTTGTCCTGCTGTCTTATTAAAATCCAATCATGTTGCCTGAGATATACTAACACAGGAGGGTATCATTTGAAGGAGATTTGGTTGCTATTTGTTGCAAGTCGGGCGACTGCATAGATGTTTTGTTGGAGGTCAATTGCTGAAAGAGCAACAGACAAGAGAAGAAAGTCCTCAATGTCGCCCACAGAATACTGTAATCTGAGTCTCTGCATCTACGTACCAACTTTTCTTTTCATCTATGTATCTACTGTCTCTCTCACTTTCTCTGTGCCCCTCCTCTCTCCTGCTTTTAATTTAACAATGTGTGTATGTATCTACTTTTTTTTTATCTATGTATCTATTTTTCTTTGTATGTATCAAAACATTTTCTTCCCTTCCTGTCAGTCACCACTCACTCTCCCTCCTCTCTCTCTCTTTCTCTTCAATTTAAATAAAATTATTTAATCTTAGTATATGTGATACAATTCTTTCAAGTGAACTGCTTGAATTTCTTCCTATGTAATTAACTGCTTGAATTTCATTCTATTTTAATACTGAAGAAAAGTGATGTGATGGACAGACGGACATGGCTCTTATTACAGTATAGATTACCATTACATAAGGTGATCCTCCAGGCAGTCACTCAACCTGCTAGAAATAGTCAAATTTCTCTCAAACTATGCCCTATTCCCTTAAAAAAAAAGAAAGGCACATTGCAAAATATTGTCCACTACCTGGAAAGACTCAAAAAGACAAGATAATCACAACTGGGTTGACTCTGATCATAAATTTACTCAGTCAGGGATGTGCTGGAGTGAGACAAAAACAGAAACATGATGTGAAGATAGACAAAGTTGCTTGAAGAATATCTTAATTACTTGTTTAATTACTTACTGAAGGAAAATTCTAAAATGTTAGTTAATTACCTTTTGAAAATAGCCACGCCGGACTGATTTGTCTTTAGTTTGTCGGAAATATACATAACCATAGTAGTAGGCATTATCACACTGAAACCAGAAAGATATAACAGCATTAGACACTTGCTCAACAACAACAACAATAGTAGTAGTAGTAGTAGTAATTATAATGAAAAACATTAAGAATATTGGAGCTGCTGTCAGGCTCAAAGTGATCCAGAAGACAGCATTGTTGGGTACAGCTCTATTCTAAGGAGAGTGCTGTTTCTGAGTCTCAGGAGAAGGCAGTACTTGAAACCTTTGGTGATTTGAAATTGCCTGCTTTCAAGTAAAGAACAACCACAAATAGAACAGCAAGAATCAAAACACCGCCGCAGATGTTGACGATGATATAATCAATGCCCTAATGCAGTACCAGGCAGTGACTCTCATGGCTTCTCTGATCTTAACTGATTAGAAGTGTTAACACATACATGTGTTGTCTCGATGTAAAAGATGAGCTACAGCAAATATTCTGCTCAATAGCTCAGATTTGTTTGTCAGTTGTTTGACCATAACCAGTTGAGCAAGTCCCTTAGTGGCTGGCGATATGTGCATCTCTGATCACTCGCAGAAATACAGGGGGAACATCATAGCCATATGTTGGGAGGAATTCTTTGGTGTTTGGATAATTGACCTTTGGAAACATGGGTTGTTTTGTTCATCATTCTTAAACAACCCTTACTCAGTGACTTTTTGAGTGGGATGAGCTGCTCGACCTGAAGAAAATTCTAACTGGGCCCCACCTGCAAGGTCATGCGCTGTTTATCTTGATATGAGATCACTATATTGCACACATATGGTTGTGATACATGTGCCTGGTGTACCCTTATCAGATGGGTAATCATGATGGGTATACTGGGCTTCGTATATTTTACCTCAGTGTCGCTTTGATGGCATGCACTGCTCTCTCACTCAATAATAATAATCCTTTCTACTATAGGCACAAAGCCTGAAACTTAAGGGCAGGGGATAGATGATTACGTCGACCCCAGTACTCAAATGTTTCTTATTTTATCGACCCAGAAAGGACAAAAGGCAAAGTCGACCTTGTTGGAATTTGAACTCAGAACGTGAAGATAGATGAAATGCTACTAAGCATTTTGCCTAGTGTTCTAACGATTCTGCCAGCTTACAGCCTTTTAATAATAATAATGATAGTAATGATTTAAAATTCTAGCATAAGTTTTGCAAGTTCAGGGGAGGGGGTAAGTACTCATCTGGTACTTGTTTTATTGACCCCGAAAGGATGGAAGGCAAAGTTGATCCCAGTGGAATTTGAACTTGAGAACGTAAAGATAGACGAAATGCCACTAAGAATTTTGCCAGGCATGCGAAAGATTCTGCCAACATGCTGCCTTAATAATAAAATTATAATAAACAACAACAATGATAACACAGTTTCAAATTTTGGCACAAAGCCAGCAATGTTAGGGGAAGCAAGGCAAGTTGAGTCTATCAACCCCAGTACATGTCTGATACTGTATTTTATCAACCCCAAAAGGATGGATGGCAAAGTCAACTTTGGCAGAATTTGAACTCCGAGTGTAAAGAAAGACGAAATACCACGAAGCATTTTGTCTGTATATGTGTGTCTGTGTTTGTTCCCCACTACTGTTTTACAACCTGCGTTGGTGTGTTTATGTCCCTGTAGCTTAGTGGTTCAGCAACAGATACCAATAGAATAAGTACCACGTTAAAAAAAAAAAAAGTACTGGGTCGATTCATTTGACTAAAAATTTTTCAAGACAGTGCTCCAGCATGGCCTGTCTAATGACTAAAAAACAAGTAATATATATATATATATCATCATTATCATTTAATATCCATTTTCCATGCTGGCATAGGTTGGATGGTTTGACTGGAGTTGGTTAAGACCAGGAGTCAATCTAAGCTTAAGGTAAACACTTTATGGATAATTTTCAAGCCATGGATGGAGATTCTATGTGGCTGCTCAAGCTGCTAAAAATAGCAGCAATATCTCTAAAAGCACCCATTACTACTGTCTTAATTGATATGTTAGATAATCTAATGTGGATTACACTATTTATGAGGACAAAAGAAAAAGATGAGTGGAGGTACGGTCATACTTTTAATGCTGTTGACCACCGGCGTATTTACTTGACCAAGATTGACTGGGGGTTTAGTATATAACAACAACAGCAACGGATACCTTTTAGATAATCCAGTGAAAGGTAACAAGATGTTATACAACAATAAATATGCTTACCTGTAATGATATAGGGCAGTCCCTATTGTACTGAGAATGAGCTGGAATGTGTAGTTTGCGGCCAGGACATTGCCGAATGCGGAAGTGAAATTGTGTATCTCCCATACAACCTGAATAAAAAAAGAAAAAGGAAATAGTAATGTGCCAATTAAAATACTTCACGCATTGAAATAAAAATATATTGTCAAAAACAATAAGGATAAATATTATCATCATCATCATCATCAACATTATCATCAATAATGATAATAATGATGATAATAACAACAACAACAACAGCAAAGGAGTTGTATTATTTATTCAATGGTAAACAGCACTTGTTGGAGACACTGGTGTTAAAAAAATTGATTAATCTATGAGTCACGTTGAAAGTGATCAGTCTTGCATATTAATATGCAAAGGGAAAACACAACTCGTTGAGCAGTTTAGGTGTCCTATCAATGATGTTAGACAGCGTTCCTGGCAAAGGAAAAGAAAAACCAAAAAAATACTAAAACAAATGCAGTGGCAGCAGCAGATGTTTGTACTTTAGTCATATAGAAAATATTCCTTTGTGATCCTGTACCCAATTTATAGTGCCATGTTTACATAGTATGCTTTCATTTTAATCCTGTTCTGTATTAGCACGTAAATGAGATGCATGTTGGTATGCTGCACAGGAAACACATCCATGGTAAAAAGATTTAAAAAAAGAAAGAAATGCAAGTTATTATGTGGTTAATTGCTTGCCCAGTTAGAAATAGCAGCCAAATCTCCCTGCCAATCCATATCTACTTACTTAGAATTAGGTATGTTGTGAATCCTAGGACCCATAAAAGTGGAGTTTAACCTGGTTTGCATGTCATATAAATGACTGAAGATTACAGCATTCCCCTACATGGTCCTTGGATGGAATGCCAGTCCATCCCAAGGTTAACTTCCCAGCTATTGCTGGTACTCATTTACAACTGAACGGACTGGAGCAACATGAAATTCAGTGTGTTGCTCAAGAACACAACACACCTATTTCTTTACTATCCACAAGGGGCTAAACACAGAGCGTACAAACAAGGACAGACAAACGGATTAAGTCGATTATATCGACCCCAGTGCGTAACTGGTACTTATTTAATCGACCCCGAAAGGATGAAAGGCAAAGTTGACCTCGGCGGAATTTGAACTGAGAACGTAGCGGCAGACGAAATACTGCTAAGCATTTCGCCCGGCGTGCTAACGTTTCTGCCAGCTCACCACCAAGTC
Source organism: Octopus sinensis (assembly GCF_006345805.1). Taxonomy (NCBI): domain Eukaryota; kingdom Metazoa; phylum Mollusca; class Cephalopoda; order Octopoda; family Octopodidae; genus Octopus; species Octopus sinensis. Next base: position 56,220,319 of record NC_043012.1, on the reverse strand, counting down.
TGGGGAATTGAAACCATGATTTTATGATCATGAATCTAACACCCTAACCACTAAGCCAAGCACATTCACAAACCATGGATACAGGCTTAGATTTTAAAAAAAAAAACACATTAGAAAAGAGTTCTAAATATACTGTAACTTAGCAGTTCAGCAAAAGAGACCAACAGAATAAGTACCAGGCTTTAAAAAAATACTAGGGTTGATTCATTCAACTAAACACTCTTCAAGGCGGTGCCCCAGCATAGCCGCAGTCTAATGGCTAAAAAAAGTAAAAAGATAAATACCATCCATGCCCACCACCTATCCACCAAACAGAAAGAAAGCATTAAGTAAAAACCAATAATGGTCAAAGGTGAAACAGCTTTGATTATAAGTCTGCTAGGCTGAAACTGACGAGGCTAAACAGCAGCAATAACAAAATATATTAAAATATTGTGGATTAGTTTTACTATATAATCCTTGAGTATCTTTACTGAGTATTACCTGACTTTCATCTCTGAATAGGAGAATATGGATCGTGATGGATCCTTATAGATTTCATTATTTATATACTGTAAAAACGCATGTAATTTACGCACTTTTTTCGCAAAAGCAAAAATAAACTTTAGTGGGTGCGTAAATTACATGAGTAGGTCGTTCCAGAATTTTTTTAGAAATTTTTTTTGTTGAAAAATGATGTACAAATGTAAACATTCGTACCAGAAGTTGACTCATTTAATGTCAGAATAGGTTTTTAGGGAAAATATAATGAAGTTGACTTTTATTTATGCTGGATGGTATAATGCTTACTTTTCTTTTTCTGTATAAATATACTAAAACTATTAGATGGTTAACTACTTTTCGAAGTTTGATGTTCATGCTGGTAATCACGGTCGGAGCCATATTTTACATTGCTTGGAGTCCCTACCTATTGCAATGGAGCCAAGCAATTTCCTTAAATAGATCAGTTTTTCACTGCTTAAGAAGTTTTGCTTGCATTTGCCTCCAGGAAGCTATTGCTTGCTTTCTTCACATTAGAACAATGAACTTCATCACTGCCAACATCGGCACTACCAGCTCTTATTACATCAAACGCCAACGACAACATCATAATCCATCCTTGCACATATAAACTCACTAAGTGAATACGACAGTGTTCTTACAGAAACCTTTATTTACCTTATACGATGTTTAATGTTGTGTCACATTCATGTTGAATTATGCAGCAATCATATTCTCTTCATAGAACACTTGTAATGTATGTATTACCAGTTCTTTTGGTATAATAGATTTTTGCTATCCTTTTTCATGTCCCCACACAGACGTGTATATTCTAACAAGTCACTTCTTAAATTTCGCACCTCACTTGTTCAATAAACACTGAGTTTAACTTGCAAAGCTGTTTATTTTCTCCTTTCGATTTTTAATGTTTATTTTAGCGGGTTACCAAACTATCGGTTTGGTCCCCCCTGGCTAAAACGGTAAAGACAAATTTTAAAGTTTGCTTGACATTTTATAAGTGTGAAAGGGATTGAAATTTCAATACTCCGTATCAAAGGTTCACACAAGAATAGGCAGAAAATCAGAGCTTGAGACAAGAAGACACTTTCAACCAATCAGAATTCTGTTTACATAATCAGTTTGATTGGTCACCTTCCTCTATCGGTTGAGTAAAGTGTCATCCAAGCTGATGTTTATTGGTAATTAAACTTACTTTCTAACACTTACGCATATTTATCAGCTTTGCTTTTGTTGTTTTTGATGATAAGAATTATCAACAACTTTTCCTGTGATTGTGATTTGAGAAGACATAGAGAAGTATACTAAAGATCGGACATAATCTCTTGTGGGCAGGAAATGTAAAATAAAGCTTATTATAAACGTCATAATTTAATAGCTTTCAATGTGATACCAATGTGATACCTGGCCCTTGGAACATGCTTTTGGCCATGGTTGCCATTTAGTGATAGGTTCTTTTGCATCTAAGGCCCATCCTCTGCATGCTTTCTTCAATGTCACGGTCCGTTGTTGGCCAATATACATAACTTCTCATTAATGATTACATTCTTGAAATCCCTGGGAGACCAACGTGAAATTCCTTTAATAATTGCTTTTGTAGTGTGATTGGCACTACGACTCTTAGTGCGTACATCAACACTTTGTCACACTGTGAGAAATGGTTCGCATTTATGTTGCGCAGATTTTTATCTCTTTTAGTCTTTAGTATTTCTTTCATTTTTATAATGAATTCTGATTTTAATTTTATGTCTTGTAAAGTAAGTGGCAGTTCACGAATAATGTTGCACAAAACATTTTTAATTTCATTTCTCCACTTGCAAAGTGGCAAACATGGTATCTTCAAATGATTCTGCATATTTTGAAATCAGTCTTGATAGACAATCCGCATGACCTAATTTCTTGGATGGCATATACTCCATCTTGAAACAAGTTTAATAATATTGTACCCCAGTGTTGCAACCTATTATCAGTATGGGTAGGGATCCCTTTCTTTGATCCAAATACTGCTAGTAATGGATGATGATCAGTCTGTAAACGAAAACTTTTGCTGCATAAAAATCTGCGAAATTTTTTCACGGCAAAAATAATCACTAGAGCTTCTTTCTTGATTTGACTATAATTTTTCTCTGCTAATATCAGAGAACGCGAGGCATGAACCACCACCTTCATGTTACCATCTTTATATTCATGTAGCATTACTGCTCGTATACTGTACTCAGAAGTGTCTGGAGTTACAACAATCTCTGCTGCATGATGAAAGTATGCTAACAGCAAATCAGATATTAATATTTTTTTTATTTCGTCAAATGTCTTTTGACAATTTTCCCACTTCATATCTTTTTTCACCTTATGCACATTTGTAATATAATATTTGTAATATAGTTTCACCATATCCATATTTGTAAAGTCGCTATATTTGTCAGAGGGGGCATATTTTTTATTGCCTCTGCCAGGTCTGGTTGATGTCCATTTCTGTCAATGATTTGTTCTAAATATCTTATTTTCAGTAAGAAAAATTCACTTTTCTTCACTCATAGTAAAGCCGTAATCCCTAATTTTTTCAAATGTATATTTTACATGCTCTATGTGTTGATCCCTGGATTCGTTTTTAATGAGTATACCATCCAGATATAGAATTATAAATTCACAGTCTGCTAACATCGTATCAATAATCTGTTGAAAAATCACTAGTGCAACTTTTAAGCCAAATGATAACTTGTATTTAAACAGTCTTTTGAGTATGTTAATTGTAAGGTATTTAGAGCATTCCTCATCTACTGTTTTGTCATCATCATCATTGTTCGACCATGGTCGAGACAATGGAATTTACCATGCTACGCCAGACTTCACGGTCCATCATAGCATTACGGAGGTCCTGTTGCTGGATGCCTGTATCTTTGGAGATTACATCAGGGTAGGAGAGTGTGCACCCTCTGGTATCGCGAGTAGATGGCTTCCAGAGGAGAAGAGTAGAAATTGCCTCGTTTTCAGCTCTACAACAATGTCCAGCAAACTGGACTCTCCTACCTTTCAAGAGATGACACAGGTGGTAGTTTCCCATATATTTGCATTTTGGTTGGATGACGCTTCCATGAGAGATTTTTTGTAGGTACGCATGTCAGAGAGATCCACTTTAGAAAATATCTTCACACTGTTTAATTTTGCAAAAATATCCTCCAGCGTGGGTAATGAATAGTGGCACGTTTCAAGACATTTGTTTAAATCAGTAGAAAAATCAGCACACACACTGATTTTATCATTCTTTTTCTTAACATACACAGTTGGTTATGCCCATTGACTATATTCCACTTTTTGGATGACTCTAAATTTTTCTAGTCTCACCAAGTTTATCTGTTCTAATGCTGTGACTGGTAAAGTTCATTTTTGTTTAAATGTCAGTATGGCATTTTCTTTCATTAGAAACTGTGCCTTCATTTTGGTACATAGACCTAATTTATCCTACTCACATTTTTACAGAAAAGATTTATGGGGAGGTCCCGTAAGTTAAATAATTCCATCCAGTCAGTTCCAAATAAGTTGGAGGTATTATTTAACACAAAAACTTTAGCCTTTATGGTTTTTTCATGAAATGTTATGTTACTTATCAATTCACGCTTAAAATATAATTTTTTCCCCTGAAACACCATGGGCAATTTTCGAAGTTTCATTTAATTTAAGTCTCTTGACTTATTTCCCATGCATCTGTGTTAATTATTGAGACATCGTTGCCTGTATCCAATTGTAACTTTATGTCTGTGTTATTAATTTTTACATATGCAAATTTCCTTTGAGGCTCTTTCGTATTTTTTTATCACCAATAATCTGTTTATCCAATTTTTTCTGTTGAGCCACTTTTTAGGTTTTGTCTTACAGTGTGACATTTTATGCCCTATTTTACCACACTTGTAGCTTTTTATATTTTTAAATGGACAATCATTTTCAAAATGTAGACCACTGTACCCATAACATGGATTCAGTCTTGACATTTTTTCTTATACGATACCAGTAGATACACCTGAACATGAAAGCAATCTTTCTCTTCAATTTTATTTGCATCATGTCATAGATTTATAATTCTTCCGCTTCTACCTGTAAAGTTATATTTTGGTCCTGTTCTAATTTTGTTAATGTCCGGGATTGTATATCTGCATCTTTGTTTGCAGTAAGCCCTTGAACAAAAACAAAACACTTGAACATGTCTAGGGTTAACGCATGCAATTTGAATTTCTCACACTCTGTTAACCATTCCGGCAAATTTTTGACCAAATTTAAACACTGCTACCAAGTAATGAACAGGGAACTTCTTTCACTGAAAATTTTCAATTTCATCAAAAAAAAAACTCACCTAATTTCATTGGCAGAACATAATTACTATATTTTTCGTGTTCAGTAGAGGATAGCTTTCTTAGAAGTAGTCGTACTATTTTCTTGTTGGACCAACTTTTACACTCGTCTTTGAAGATTTCTTTGCATCTATAAAAATATACAAAGAAGGTAATCCCTTCCTGATTATAGCTGAATTCTTCAGTCGAGTTTGCTATGTTCATGTTCTGATGAGTATGAACAAAGTATTTTCAGACTTCTTCAACATTAATTCCAACAACTGTTGGTTTTGTTGTTGCTGCTGTTGTAGTTGCAACTGCACCATGAAGGCCAATAAGTTTTCCATGTTAAAACGATTTTTTCTTTCGTTTCATACCAAACAAAAATATTTAAAACATCCAACACAAGCTTCGAACAACTTGCAACACTTTTATATCCTTGTATTGGATATATAATATATCGAAGTAGGGGGGGGGGAGAGAAAGTATTTACACAGCGTACTCCTATTAATACTACATGAGACTCAACACTCAATCATAGCTCAGTGAGCTGCTTACCAACCTGAACTGCCAATCGCTCAGTTCTTTACATTATAATAATGAGTCAGTCCAACTTTTAGCCACTTGAGGGGTGGTCGGAATCCTTCCACAACAGAGGGTGATTTGGCTACTATTTCTAGTAGGTTGATGAGCAATCTCACATTGTTGCTTCAAGTTTATCTACAAGTTTCTGTGTGTGTGTATATATATATATATGTATATATGTGTGTGTGTGTGTGTGTATATATATATATATATAATGGTAGTGGCAGCATGAAAATGAGTTCTATAACATTGGATCGTTAACTACATCTTGAAAGTCTATCAAAACAACAGCTTCAGCAGAGCCACTCCTCCAAATCACAAATTAGTAGGAGTTGAACTTAGCACTATGAGGTAAGGAAAAACTTATCCGCTAAAGTTTTTATCTTCTTCAGTCTGTGATGCACTTGCACGTATCATCGATGATGTTTCCTGGGGTCATTAGGTGTTTCAAGTCTTTCAACATCAGACATCCTCATCCAGATGACCTAACCAGGGTCAATCAAACTCCAGCTTGTGTCCAGTTAGCACTACCTCTTATAAGTACTGCTCCTTCCAGGGTTTGCACTTCCTGATCTACGGCCACACTGAAACAGCCTCCATTGCCTTTCACAGCCACCCTGATGGCCTTCCACCTTCTGGCCCCTGTAAATGCCAAGCATGTTATAAGTTCCGCAGAAGGACTGAACTGCAAATTCTCTGAGTCCCACTGTGTTGAGATCACACCTTGCCAGCCATTCATTGCTTAGTCACAGCTCAGCTTATCTTCCCTTACTTACAGACAACTCAGACATCTATTTTAGAAGCAGCAGCTGTTGTTTTTAGCTATGTGTCAGCTCTGATCCAGCAGAGACTAAAAGCATTCCAGTTATGACTATCCCATCTTTACTCAAAGCATAGTATATCTAGAATTTTGATCTCTAAGCTATCCATTTTTTTTAAAGATGACAATGTGTAATTTGAGATAATTTAGCTATTATTTCTAGCTGTTAGAAACCACATAGAGATTCTTTCACTGGTTTGTTTCAGAAACAGTAATAGAGGAATGAGAAACTTGTCTGTCAAAATGCTGATTAGTGTGTGGAGAAGGTGGTGGTAGATACCTGGAAAAGTCAACCTCTAACGAAGGGGTACAGGGTTTCAGCTGTTAGGATGAACAGTATCAAAATTAGATGAGTAAAAATGTAATTAGCAGATGATGACACTGCTTTCATTAACAAGCATGATAATGAGTAATCATTTCACATCTTTAAAATAGCAGACAATGTAGCCATCATCTTTTCATTTCCATATAAAGAGATTAATAAGGAAAAGTCAGAAAGGTTAACCTACTTAAATGTTTTTCTTATTTTCTTCTCTCTTTGTTTTGTTCTGATACTTTTAAATTTATAAAAAAAAAAATCAACATTTTTATGAAAACTTGAAATTTTCAATGAAAATGATGTGGAAAAAAAAAAGGAAAATAAAATCCCCCAAAAAACAAACTGCACATACAAAAGCAAAAGGCAACAATTTCTCCTCCCAGACAAAAAAAAACCCAAATAAAAGAAGAATATTTTTAACATGAAAGTAAGGAGGGGAGGGAAAAAATGTGTGAACGATGATGAAGCTTGTGACTCAACAATTGGTTACAGTTATTGAAATAAGGAAATCTTTTGAAATTCCCCAAGTGGAAAACTTACAGAAAAATCAATATGGCTTGGGAAGAAAGAAAATAAAGGCAGAAATAATAATAATAATAATTAATAATAATAATCATAATAATCATAATAATAATAATAATAATAGGCATTTCTAACATTCCATTATTTTAAATATTCTTTGATGAAATAGTTATGTGATACTAATTGATTAGAAAGAGAATATTATTGTAAATTTTAACATGGAATATTATATATAAAATAACATCAATGAGTTTTATCACCAACATGTACACATAATAAAATCCATTGTCTGAAAATAAGACATGATGGTCATGGTTGGAATTTCACTGATCGTCCAAGTATGTACATGGTTAGTCCAAATTACTCTGTAAGGATGATAGGGCTGGTT
>NC_043012.1:56170365-56207865 GCF_006345805.1 Octopus sinensis | reverse complement strand
TCCAGTCTGATTTGACTCGGTTTCTACAGCTTAATGTCCTTCCTAAAGCCAGTCACTTAACTGTGTGTGTTGGGTGCTCTTAATGTGGCACCGACACAAGTGCTTTTATGTGACACTGGCACACACCACACACATGTATGTCTATGTCTGCATATATCATTGTTCCTGTAGCTTAGCAGTTTGACAAAAGAGATCAATAGAATGCAAAAAAGTAAGTACTGGGGATAATTTGTTTACTCTTTTACTTGTTTCAGTCATTTGACTGCGGCCATGCTGGAGCACCGCCTTTAGTCGAGCAAATCGACCCCAGGACTTATTCTTTGTAAGCCTAGTACTTATTCTATCGGTCCCTTTTGCCAAACCACAAAGTTACGAGGACGTAAACACACCAGCATTGGTTGTCAAGCGATGTTGGGGTGACAAACATAGACACATACACACACACACACATATATATATATATGTACAAATATACTATGGGCTTCTTTCAGTTTCTGTCTACCAAATCCACTCACAAGGCTTTGGTCGGCCCAAGGCTATAGTAGAAGACACTTGCCCAAGGTGCCACAAAGCGGGACTGAACCTGGAACCATGTGGTTGGTAAGCAAGCTACTTACCACACAGTCACTTGATTAAAGTTTCAGGATAGTTCCCCATTCCAATGACTAAAACAAGTGTGAGAGAAATGGAATAGCAACAAACCAATAGTTAGAAGACTACACAAAAAAAAAAAGAAAAAAGAATTCCAGTCTGATGGCAAAGACATACAGTTACATAGGAACAGAAATGACATTACACTTTTTTTTTTAAAAACACTATCGTACCAGTCTGATATTTAGAGGTCCTCAGCTGTTCAGCTGCTTACCTAAAGAAGCCCGAAATATATAAGGAACTTCTACTGAAATAATCCAGAAAAACGTTGGATAAATTCATAACAGTGATACTGGACCAGTCAACCATTCAAAGATAACCTCAGGGAAGATCAGCTGTTACAAACTCAATCACAGACCTACCTCTTGCTATAAAGTAACAACAAAACTGATAGAAAATAACTCAAGGCAGTGCTCCAGCATAGCCACAGTCCTACGACTGAAAAGAATAAACACCTACCAATCATCATCACCATCATTATCGCATCAGTCAAGATCAATGTCAAAGGGGCACTCAGCAAGCCACAGGAGGGCTTTCTGGCAAACATTTAATGTGTGTATGAGAGCAGGGAAGGAAGGTTTGTTTGTTCTGTTTTTTTTAATCAAATTCCCACTTAATCTTTATTTCATGGCTAAAGACATTTTGCTCAGAAAAGCAGGAATCGCCTTAGTTCTAAGTTTGATTGAATGATATTAATCAAGGTAAGCTGCTGTGTATTTTATGCCACCTCCTCCATCACATTAGTGAACAGCGTGGTTGGCCCTCTTCTCCCCCACCTCACCCCCCACATAACACTAAGGAGTTTGTTTCCTAAATCTTTGATAAATTACTTCTGTGACAAGGAGTCCTGCTCTGTTCCAACAGAGTTGCCTAGGATTAAAGAGCAGCAGCAATGAAGAAGACAACGAAAAAAAAAGATGAAGAAAGAGAAGATGAAGAAGGAAAAGCTGATGAAGAAAGAGTAGACAAAGAAGTAAAAGAAGAAGCTGAAGAAAAAAAGGGAAGAAGGAAAAGAAAAATGAGACGATGATGACAAAGAAAAGAAGATGGTGGTAAAAGAATATGCAGAAGAAGACAACTATGAAGATGAAGAAGCTGCTGCTGCCAACAAAGCCTCTTAACAGTCACTTGATCTGCTAGAAATAGCAACAAAATCTCCCTAAAATTGCATTGTAATGCCTTAAAAAAGAGAGCAAACTATATGCGTCCTAGATTTGCACCTAAGTCATGATGGTCTTTCATAAAGTTAACGAAACCAGTGTTGATCTGGAGCTGAGCAACAACAATGACTAGCTGCAATTAAATTTCTCTTTTATTGCATCTTTCTCTCAAGACATGTCAGTATATCTCTAAACAAACAATGTCTGATAAAAAAAAAAAAAGTAAAGGTGGTCATGGATGGAATAACTTTGATCATAGCTTGGTTGAATCAGGGCTGACTAGGATATAAACAACTACAACAACAACAATATAATGGCCAATGAAACCAGTTGCAAAAATATAGAACTAAAACCCAGTTATCCGAGCTCCAAATCATCAAAGACATTGACAAAGACACACTCATCATCCCCATCATTTTAAAGACCCGGTACTGGTGCCATGTAAAAAGCACTCAGTACACTCTGTAACATGACTGCCATTAAGAAGGGCATCCAGCTGTAGAAACCAAGCCAAAAGAAACAAGGGTGTCCAGTGCAACTCCTGTCGAACCATCCAAATGGATGTTAAATTATTATGATTTCCCATACTTGCATGGGTTATGGGGTTTATTGAAGCAGATCTTTCTACAGCCAGATGCCCTTCTTGCCATGGCCAGACATGTTTTCGTAGAATATTGCAAACAAATGACACTGCTTGTATGGACAGTGACACTTATTTACAAATATTACAACAATATACCAAGACAAGGAGACATAAACATATACATTCGTATATGCGTATGTGAGTGTGTGTTTGTGTGTGTATGTATATATATATAGAGAGAGAGATTAGAGAAAAACCACTATTATGTAAGTCAAACAATGATAGATGTAAATCATACCAAATAGAAAAAATAAAATATATGATAAAACATTTACCTAGATTACAATAAAGTACATAATAGTGGTTTTTCTCTAATTTATATATATATATATATATATATATATATATATCTCTTATTATAATCTCTTATTATAAAAGGCAGATTTTATCTGCCTCCCTTTGGGAGTTATACAAATCTACAATATAGGATTTCTTCAATTACAATTTACCTTGCATTTTTAAGAGTACAATGCATTGCGTCATGCCAGGTCCAGTTTTTAAAATTTAAACTCCAGTTAAGCAAAATTTACAGAAAACTCACATTCTGGTGTGTGTGTCAAATGCTTTTCTTAGTCTGGTTTACAGCACACGCAAACGCACACACACAGTGGGCGACGAATAAAATGAAAGTAATTGACTTACTGTAGTGAGTGATTCTTTCACTCTGCCTCCCACTTCCTCTTTCCACACATCCACACGCAAATATATAAATAAAATTGTAAGCTAACGTGCGTGTGTGTGAGTGTGTGTGTGTGTGTGTGTGTGAGGGTGCGTGTGTGTGTGTGTGTGCGTGAGTGTGTGACAGGAAAGTTTTTTACGACGAATATAAGTAGCAGAAAGATAAGACAGTAAGGTGTGATTTGAGGGAGATTTGGCTGCTATTTCTACCATGTCTAGCTGCCATGTAGGGGTCTCCCTCATAGGCTCATACATACATATATACATAGATAAGACAGTAAGGTGTGATTTGGGGGAAATTTGGCTGCTATTTCTACCAGGTCTAGCTACCATGTAGAGGTCCCCCTCATTGGCTCATATATATATACATACATAAGACTGTAAGGTGTGATTTGAGGGAGATTTGGCTGCTGTTTCTACCAGGTCTGTTAGGCCTTCTCGTGTAAACTCAAGCTTTCTCATGCCTTGAACATAAGACCAAAGCAGAGAATGTATTCTTTTATTCTTCTGCTTTTTCCAGCCATTGGTCTGTGGCCATGCTGGGGCAATGCCTTGAAGAATTGTAGTTTAATGAATCAACTCCAGTTTTATTTTTGTAAGCATTGTACTTATTCTATCTGTTTCCTTTGTCAAACCACTAGGTGACAGGGATGTAAACAAACCAACATTCGTTGTCAAGCAGTGGTGGAGGACAATCACAAGCACAGACACGCACACACACACACATACATGCATACACATATACACACATACATACATACATACATATATATATATGTGTGTATATATATATTGCAGCGTGGAAGGTGTTTGTAAGCCATTTAAGAAACACACAAAAACCGTTACATTCACTTCAACATTTAAATTTAATTTGCCAAATATTTTCGTCGCTTTCAGACCGCGACCTGTTCACTGACAAAAATATCGTGCTAACAGGTCGCGGTCTCAAAGCGACGAAAATATTTTGACAAATTAAATTTAAATGTTAAAGTGAATCTAACGGTTTTTGTGTGTTTCTTAAATGGCTTATAAACACCTTCAACGCTGCAACTGTTTTCGTTCCAGCACACGATCTCAGATCAAGTCACTTGCTATGCAAGTACATCTCTGTAACTATATATATATTTAATATATATATATATAATATATATATATATATATATATATGTATGTATATTGGTAAAAACAGTAAGATAACAAAAGAAGAAAGAGACCTCAATATTATGTAAATAGAGGAAATCTTTATATATAAAAGTGAGGTTGTGTGTCTGTCTCCTACGATTTAGATTCCTAACTACTCCCACATTTTGCGGTGCAGTTAACCAAAACCGGGTATCTTATAGTCGTGATTCATATCGAGACCGTCTGGGTATTAGCGCGCGTCTACGATGAGTCTACGATTTAAAAAAAAATTTACCATCAATTTTTCCCATTTTTAATCCATTTTTGACATATATAAGGGAAGTAACTCTCTAAAATTTATTATTAAATCTCAGAACGTAAAAAGCTACAGTAACACCCCTCCCCCTTTGTGGTTAGCCATATTGAGATGGCTATTATACTTTACATCTCTAAAAATGCTTATATAATTATTTCCCTTACAAACCCGAGCAACGCCGGGCGATACTGCTAGTATATATATATATTGTGAAATTTGATTTAATACTAAATTGAATTCTTCCTGTAAGTTTGGAGATATACTCCCTAATATTATTATCATTATAATATATATCATCATCATCATCATCATCATTTAGCGTCCGTTTTCCATGCTAGCATGGGTTGGACGGTTCAACTGGGGTCTGGGGAGCCCGAAGGCTGCACCAGGCCAGTCAGATCTGGCAGTGTTTCTACAGCTGGATGCCCTTCCTAACGCCAACCACTCCGAGAGTGTAGTGGGTGATTTTATGTGCCACCGACACAGGTGCCAGACGAGGCTGGCGAACGGCCACGCTCGGATGGTGTTTTTATGTGCCACCGACACAGGTGCCAGACGAGGCTGGCAGACGGCCACGCTCGGATGGTGTTTTTATGTGCCACCGACACAGGTGCCAGATAAGGCTGGCGGACGGCCACGATCGGATGGTGTTTGTTACGTCCCCAAAGCACGGAGGCCAGTCTATGCGGTACTGGCTACGGCCACGTTCGGATGATTTTCTTGTGTGCCACCGGCACTGGTACCACAAAGATACAAATTCCATTTATGTTCATCTATTTTGATTTGTTTTGATTTGATTTGATTCGATTTGATTTGATTTTCACTTGCCTCAACAGGTCTTCACAAGTGTCACAAGAAGGAAGGTATGCATAGGTGGACTGTCTACGTCGCCGGGTCTTCGGATGGTGTCTTTATGTGCCACCGACACAGGTGCCAGATGTGGCTGGCGAACGGCCACGATCGGATGGTTTTCTTGTGTGCCACCGGTACTGGAACCACAAAGATACAAATTCCATTGATGTTCATCTATTTTGATTTGGTTTGATTTCACTTGCCTCAACAGGTCTTCACAAGTGTCACGCGTGTCACACACTTGCCTCAACAGGTCTCCACAAGTGTCACACACTTGCCTCTGCCTCAACAGGTCTTCACAAAGTGTCACACACTTGCCTCTGCCTCAACAGGTCTTCACAAGTGTCATAAGAGGGAAGGTAAGCACAGGTGGACTGACTACGTCGCCGGGTCTTTGGATGGTGGTGGTGTTTTTATGTGCCACCGACACAGGTGCCAGGTGAGGCTGGCGAACGGCCACGATCACGATCAGATGGTGTTTGTTGTGCCCACAGCACGGAGGCCAGTCGACGGCCACGTTCGGATGGTTTTCTTGTGTGCCACCGGTACTGGAACCACAAAGATACAAATTCCATTGATATTCATCTATTTTGATTTGGTTTGATTTTCACTTGCCTCAACAGGTCTTCACAAGGGTCACACACTTGCCTCAACAGGTCTCCACAAGTGTCACACACTTGCCTCTGCCTCAACAGGTCTTCACAAGTGTCACACACTTGCCTCAACAGGTCTTCACAAGTGTCATAAGAGGAAGGTATGCACAGGTGGACTGACTACGTCGCCGGGTCTTCGGATGGTGTCTTTATGTGCCACCGGCACAGGTGCCAGATGAGGCTGGCGAACGGCCACGATCGGATGGTGTGTGTTGTGCCCACAGCACGGAGGCCAGTCGATGCGGTACTGGTTACGGCCACGTTTGGGTGGTTTTCTTGTGTGCCACCGGCACTGGTACCACGAAGAATACAATTCCACTGATGTTCATCTATTTTGATTTGTTTTGATTTGATTTGATTTTCACTTGCCTCAACAGGTCTTCATAAGTGTCACAAGAAGGAAGGTATGCACAGGACTGACTACGTCCCCGGTCGGGGCCACGGGTTATGGCCTGACTAGTCTTGCCGGGTCTTCTCATGCACAGCATACTTCCATAGGTCTCGGTCTCTAGACATTTCCTTAGTGAGACCTAAAGTTCGAAGGTCGTGCTTCACCACCTCGTCCCAGGTTTTCCTGGGTCTACCTCTTCCACAGGTTCCCTCCACTGCTAGGGTGTAGCACTTTTGCACACAACTATCTTCAGCCTTTCTTGTCACATGACCATACCAGCGCAGCCGTCTCTCTTGCACGCCACAACTGACGCTTCTTAGGTTCAACTTTTCTCTCAAGGAGCTTACACTCTGACGATTATGAACACTGACATTACACATCCATCGGAGCATACTGGCTTCATTTCTTGCGAGCTTACGCATATCCTCAGCAGTCACGGCCCATGTTTCACTACCATGTAGCATGGCTGTACGTACACATGCATCATACAGTCTGCCTTTTACTCTGAGCGAGAGGCCTTTTGTCACCAGCAGGGGTAAGAGCTCTCTAAACTTTGCCCAGGCTATTCTTACTCTAGCAGTTACACTTTCAGCACACCCACCCCCGCTACTGACTTGGTCTCCTAGGTAGCGGAAGCTATCAACTACTTCTAGTTTGTCTCCCTGGAACGTGGCAGAAGTTGGTCTCTGCATATTTCCAGTGTTTATTGCTCCTGAGCATTTGCCACAGACAAAAACTATTTTCCTAGTTAGCCTTCCTTTGACATTGCTGCACCTCTTATGTGTCCATAGCTTACACTTGGTGCATCTTATAGAGTTTCTACCTACACCTTTTTTACAGATCGAGCAGGGCCATCTACCTGAAGGCGTTTGTGATTGATCTACCTTCCTACTTATTAGAACTTTGGTTTTGGCTAGGTTGATTCTAAGGCCCTTCGATTCTAATCCTTGTTTCCACACCTGAAACTTCTCCTCCAGTTCTGATAGTGACTCAGCAATTAGAGCAAGGTCATCAGCATAGAGGAGCTCCCAGGGGCAACCTGTCTTGAATTCCTCCGTTATTGCCTGGAGGACTATGATAAATAGGAGGGGACTGAGGACTGAACCTTGGTGGACCCCAACCTCTACCCGGAATTCTTCACTGTACTCGTTGCCAACCCTCACCTTACTAGCAGCGTCTCTGTGTGAGTATGTATGTTTGTGTCTCCTTGTCTAGACATTATCTTGTAGTTGTAAATGAGTGTCACTGTCATATAAGTGGTGTCATTCGTTTTCTAATATTCTGTGAAAACCTATCTGGTTATGGCAAAGTATTACCTGGCTTAGGAACAGGTGGGGGCATCCAGCTTTGCCTCAATAGACCCTGTCCCATCCATGCAAGCCTAGAAAAGCAAATATCAAAATCACAATGATGATGATAATTTCTAATGTAAACCTTACAAGGAATATAATAATTGTCAACAAATTCTAACACTGGCACACATCTAGCAGGAGGGACATAATATCAATGAATAGCAAAGAATACATTTGTCTATATTCACATGGGAAATAGGAAGTAGCTTTGTTAAAGATGTAGGAAAAACAAATTAGGTAGGAACCCAAAACAATCAGAAATGGACTGGTCAGATAGGTTGTTTATTTTTGCTTAGCGCTAGGTCAGCTCTGATCAAGCAGATTATGAAATTGGATCACAGATATTCCAACCACAACCATCCCATCTTTTAGGCCATATAAGCATTACTGGTTCAGGGTATTCGTTTCACGATCATAAGGTTGTGAGTTTGATTCCCTGCAGCATGTTGTGTCCTTGAGCGAGGCACTTTATTTCATGTTTCTCGAGTCCATTCAGCTGGCAAAAAAATGAGTTGTACCTGTATGTCAAAGGGCAAGTCTTGTCACATTCTGCATCACGCTGAATCGCCCTGAGAACCACGTTAAGGTTACACATGTCCGTTGAATGCTCAACCATTTGCATGTTAATTTCACGAGCAGGCTGTTCTGTTGATCGGATCAATTGGAACCCTCGTTGTTGTAACTGACAGAGTGTCAGGCTGCTAGAGGTGGTATATGTGTTGGTGGTGTTGTAAAGCTCAAGGTCTAGCTCTGATCTAAAAGATCAATGCTGCACAGATAAGCTGAACTACTAAGCATAACTTAGATTTGTTGTTTTGGATAAATCAATGGTTCTCAACCATATTTTTTTACCTATGGAAACCTTTGATTCCTATCTTACTCAGATGGACCCTCACAGCTATTCCATGTTTAAGAAACCTTGTTATATTTTTTAAATTTTATATTACTAGAAATTTTATAAGAAAACTGTAAAAGTGTTTTGTGTATTGTAGAAGTATAAACAATTTATTGCACATAAGGCGCAGGAGTGGCTGTGTGGTAAGTAGCTTGCTTACCAACCACATGGTTCCGTGTTCAGTCTCACAGTGTGGCACCTTGGGCAAGTGTCTTCTACTATAGTCTTGGGCCGACCAAAGCCTTGTGAGGGGATTTGGTAGACGGAAACTGAAAAGAAGTCTGTCGTGTATATGTATATATATATGTGTGTGTGTGTGTCTGTGTTTGTCCCCTCAACATCGCTTGACAACCGATGTTGGTGTGTTTACGCTCCCGTAACTTAGTGGTTCAGCAAAAGAGACCGATAGAATAAGTACTAGGCTTACAAAGAATAAGTCTTGGGGTCGATTTGCTCGACTAAAGGCAGTGCTCCAGCATGGCCACAGTCAAATGACTGAAACAAGTAAAAGAGTATAAGTTTCAACAACAAAATCTTATATGGACCCCACAAGGACCAGATGGACCCTGATTGAGAACCACTGCGATATATTGTATGCTTAACTGAGGAGGATCATAACTACACACACTAAAAAGTAATCATCAATTTAGGGGTGCAGAATGACCATTCATTTTACATCCATTTTCCTATGTATGCATAGGTTAGGTGAATTCATTATTGAAGCCAGATGTCCTTCCTCTACTTAATCCTTATATGTTTTTAAGTAAGAAATCTCTTATTTCACATATGTACAAAGACACAAAGCAATCAGACAAGTTGATAGGAGAAATTAAAATAACACAGCCAGTAGCAACTGTTATAAAGTTGCAAATGTAAACAAACAAAAGCTCACACATACATAAATGCTTATTATATGATGGGCTTCTTTCAATATCCGTATACCAAATCCATTCACGAGGCTTCTGTTGGTGACATTTATCCAAGATATTGCACAGTGGGACTTAATCCCAAAACATGGGAGGCAAACGTCGTAACCACATAGCTATGCCTTTGATCGTAAGCCTACTTCATTCAGGACTAACTTGGGGCTAACATCAACTAAATGTTCTTAGAGAAAGAGAGAGAAAGAGTTTCATATAAATTGTAATAGATCTTGCAAAAGACCAAAGTGAATATTATTTTCTAATCACACCAGTTCTTCTGCACTCAGAACCTACAATATCATATTTCTTACTCTGACCTCATGCTGTCTCTGCCCTCTGCACAGAAACCATGAAACATTTTTGTCACTAATACAAAGAAGTCAAGAGTTCTAAGAACTCCTTTCACTTGGTTCTTCTGTCTCTTATTTATTTTGGTCATATTCCCTTTACAACTGTATGGTTAACAAGTTTGCTCTGAAGCACATCATCACATCTTGGGCAAATGTTTTCTATATAGACTTAGTTTGACTTAGACCTTATAGTACATTTTGGTAGACAGAAAGGCATAAAAGGCAGAAAGGCGGTCAGTTGGCAGAATCATTAGCACACCGGGCGAAATGCTTAGCGGTATTTCGTTAGGAGTTCAAATTCCGCTGTGGTTGACTTTGCCTTTCATCCTTTTGGAGTCAATAAATTAAGTACCGGTTACACACTGGGGTTGATCTCATCGACTTAATCCCTTTGTCTGTCCTTGTTTATCCCCTCTATGTTTAGCCCCTTGTGGGCAATAAAGAAATAAGAAAGGCATGGAAGCTCATTGTCTATACATGCACGTGTGTGTGTGAGAGAGAGAGAGAGTTTGTGTATGAGTGTATACGTGTTAGCCCAGATTAAGCAGGCTTATGGTCAAAAACATTCTAGCTATGACCATATTGTCTGTCACACATCATGTCTGAAAACACATGCAGAGTCATACACATGGACAAAGACACAAATACATGCATACATATGCACATGCAAAAAAGGAAAAAAAAAAAAGTGGGGGAAGGATACCTTCCCCTTTTAAAACAGTAGATTGTGATTTGAAGGAAATTTAGCTGCTAATTCTAGTAGGTTCAGCACTCTGTAATGGTTCCTTTTTGGCTCAAAGAATATTTAATTCAATGTTTTGCAAAAGAAGTGATTTTATCAGTAATAGACTTTAAAAATTAGAGAAGTAATTTCTTTTAATGAAATCATCTTAATGAGGAACCTTCTACAAGCTAATGATAAAATCACAAGCAGTTGCTCATTCTACAAGAAATAACAGTCAAATCTCCCTCAAATCATGTCTTCATGTCTTGAAAAAGAAATGCTGTATGAAATTTTTAATACACATTTCAAGAAAAAACGAAAAAGACAGGTTGACTAGGGACTAAGCAATAACAACAACAACACTCATCAGTGATTTAATGATTTATAAAAAAGAAAATAAAATGTTAGAGATAAAAGACACTGTAAGTAAAAGCTATGAAATTATGAAGGTTTTGTATTTTGAAAGTATAAAGTACAAATTATTTCAATGCAATATAACTATTAGAATGATCAACGTGCTGTATCATAAATCACAGTGATTTGTGAAAAAACATTAGTTTTAATCCAAATGTTAGCATTATAGGCACGTATTGGACTTTAAAAATATGCATATAGTGATAGTTGTAGCATTAATAAGCATCAGTCTTCCTCTTGTAGTCAGAAGTTTAACAATAAAAGTACAGAATGACCCACTTACTCAAGTTATAAATCATTCAATGATCATTAACTACTTACATTTATTTACACAGTCTAAGATGATGGATGATAAGAACTAGGTGAACAGAAAAGTTTTAGAATGATTCTAATGTTGAGAGAAGACACCTCACAATGACTCTTCTAAGAGAATTAAGTATAAGAAGGATTGACTATAGAGAGCGAGAGAGAGAGAGAGAGAGATAAAGAAGATTAAAGATAATTGATGCAAAATCTTCACTGCTGCTTTTTATGGTACAGGTGTTAAAGATGCTATAATGGCATCTTTAACGAACATAATTAGTAAATACTTAAGTAGTTATTCTAGAGCTGAAAAAGAGCTAGAACTAGACAGCTTACAGAACATCTCAGTAGACAGACAGACACAGTAAGTAAGCAAGTAATACTGATGGTAAAAGTACAATGAGAAATAAGAGAGAAATGAGAAGAATTTTTAAGAGGAAAGATACAAGTTTGCCTAGCCCGTTGGATGATGTATGGTAGAAAGTAAAAATATGTTGATAAATTGGGAAACAGCCCAGAAAGTGTTTGAATGTGTTCAGGAGAAAAGGATGAGAGGAGGTCTTGAATTAAAGTTATCATCCAAGCTGTGAGCACAAAGATGCTGGAATCCTTAAATACCATGATAATTGGAAGAGCATTACATATGAATGTGTAATGCAATGAATGGCTGCTGAACATATTCTCTTTTTTTTTTTTTTATTTGTTTCAGCCACTGAACTATAGCCATGCTGGGGCAACACTTTGAAGCAGTGTTTCTCAACCTTTTTACCCTTGCATAACCCTTAAAATGAATTATATGTCTCAAGGAACCCCTGCACAAAAAAAATGATATACTATATCTTTCTCATATTTTTTTCAGTGTAGTTCACATGGTAAATATCATATATATATATATATATGGTTGTTATATTTTTTGATAACATAATAAGTTAGATAGGATGATGTCTATATTACAAAAATACACACATGTGTGTGGTGTGTGTATGTGTGTTTGTACCCCATCACCATCTGACAACCAGCATTGGTTTGTTTATGTTCCTATAACTTTGCAGTTCAGCAAAAGACACTGGCAGAATAAGTACCAGGTTTAAAGAGATAAATACTGGGATCGATTTATTTCAGTAAACCCTTTAGAGCCTTCGAGATGGTGCCCCCAGCATGGCTGCAGTTAAAGACGGAGGTGAGTAAAAGAAGGTAAAAATGATTCAAATCAATTGATAATAAAAAGCAATACTCAAAACACACACACAATAAATAAATAAATAAATAAAGAGTAGGGATGTTGTTATTTAGCCCTAGGTTAGCTCTGACTGAACAGAGATATTGTGAAATGCATTCCAGCTGTGACCATTCATTCTTTTCTATATACTGAGAGTTATATTATCCAATATGGATTTCTGTTTTTTAATGGTAAAGTATAACTTGAGGGATTATTTGGCTGCTATTTCTAGCAGTTTAACTATCTAGCAAAGTGGTTTGCAATCATTTTTATTTATGAACCCCTTTAGTTACTATTCTACTCTGGTGGACACCTCCCATAGCCATTTGATGTTTAAAAACTAATTCTTTAGATACTTCTCTCAAAACTACTATTTTGTTTATCACACATTCACTCATGTAGCTTAACTCTCTCTCTCTTTACTCTTTTACTTGTTTCAGTCATTTGACTGCGGCCATGCTGGAGCACCACCTTTAGTCGCGTAAATCGACCTCAGGATTTATTCTTTATAAGCCTAGTACTTATTCTATCGGTCTCTTTTGCTGAACTGCCAAGTTACGGGGATGTAAACACACCATTGGTTGACAAGCGACGTTGGGGGACAAACACAGACACACACATACATATATATACAACGGGCTTCTTTCAGTTTCTGTCTACCAAATCCACTGACAAGGTTTTGGTCGACCCGAGGCTATAGTAAAAGACACTTGCCCAAGGTGCCATGCAGTGGGAATGAACCCGGAACCATGTGGTTGGTAAGCAAGCTACTTACCACAAAGTCACTCTTGTGCCTAATGATTAATGCTTACAGCACCTAAGCTTCCCAAGTGGTCACCCATCTAAGTACTAGTTAGGCTTAACTTCGGTTATCGGATGAGAACCAGTGCTTTCAATGTGATATGGCCGTAACTATGTAAAATGTTACAGAAAGAAACCTGTTTCTTGCTATAAATACACTTATAGCAAAATCTTTTGATGCACTTTTAAAATAACACTGAAACCCAATTTTCTATTTTGCTTATGTGGATCTCCAAAAATCATATATGGACCCTCAGGGGTTATGTGGGCCCATTTGAGAAACACTGATCTTGCAGATTGCAGGGATAGTCTTGTTCTATGTAGTACAAACAGGTTAGGCAATTTCGGTTGGCAGTAATCAGCACTTTCAGATAATAAAAAATGTTTGGTTAATTAAACATGGTTGGTTCAATATTTAATTACGTAAAACATAAAAAAAAAAAAGATTGAAATAAGTAAGTAGCTTGCTTATGAACCACATGGTTCTGGGTTCAGTCCCACTGCGTGGCACCTTGGGCAAGTGTCTTCTACTATAGCTTCGGGCCAACCAAAGCCTTATGAGTGGATTTGGTAGACAGAAACTCAAAGAAGCCTGTCGTATATATGTATATATATATATATATATATACAACTTATAAATAAGGGCAAACGTAAAAATTTGTAATGCCAAATACGCCGAAAATGGACATATTGTCCATTACCATATAATTTTTCACAATATGCACGCTACTCGAAAAAAAGCCGACAGAAATCTCTAAAAAATTCCTTTATTACCATATCGGACCGATTTTCAGGGTTAGTTCGTAAGAACCCTCTCTTTGTCAGTGATAAATGTGGCAAAAGAAATATATGAGATACAATAAAATAAAGTACCAGACAAATACTAAGGTCAATGTACTTGACATTCTGAGTTCAAATTCCACCAATGTTGACTTTCCTTTTCATTTTTGTGGGGATTGATAAAATAAGCCCCATTTGAGTACTACAGGGGTCAATATAATCAACTATCTGCCTCCCACAAAATTTTCAGGCCTATATGAGAAACATTTCATTATTGTTGTTGCTGTTCTTGTTTTAAGAGTGGTGGTTTAGCCAAATAGAGTACTGGAAAGAATGTCTAGCAGTATCCATTCCACTTACAAAGGTCAACTTTGCCTTTCATCCTTTCAGGGTCGATAAAATAAAGTACCAGTCAAGTACTAGGATTGATGTAATCAACTTGCCCTTTCCTCCCATAATGCTTGGCTTTCTCCTTGAGGTAGAAACATTCATGATTACCATTAATCATTGTCTTACCAAGCCTAGATTCCAATTTCTAATTGAAGCTTTTGGCATAACTTATAGAAAAATTCCACCTGCACTTTTTAAACAATTAGATGGCATTTCTTCCATTTACATAGGGTCATGATCAATATATTTATAGATTTAAGCCACTGAGGGTAGCTTAACAGATAATCCTGCCAGACAGGTTTTCTTTCAGAATAAATTAAGCCAAATGCAAATATAGCGTCATTTTCATAGCATTACAATTTAAATTCTGAACATCTGAATGGCTTACGATGAGAATGTTCACACACACACACACACCACACACACACACACACACACACACACACACACACACACACACACAGAGCACATGCATATTTTTGTTTAGATCTTAATTATTTAACTAATTTCTGGGTAAGTTTAGAAAGCACTAAAGTTAAAAGTGGGATGGGAGGACAAGTACTTGTGGCATTCATGCCTTTCTGTAAAGTTAAAAACACAGGAAATAAAGATTGCATCTAAGACGAGCCAAAGAAAATAAAGTTGCTTACTTTGCAAGAAATAGCAGTGAATCCTCTTTCAACTCACATCCTACTGACTTCATAAAAAATAAAAAGGGGCATACTTGGAAAATATCTCTCAAAAGAAGAGATGGCCATGGTTAGAATGCCTTTAATCTGAACTCTGATTAGGGCTGACAACAATAACAGTTGGTCTCCAAATGTGTAAATGAGGGAACCTGTGTATGTTTGCTTGACTTCCATGAAATAGGACTCAAATTTTCCTCAAATTAAATCCTATTGTCTTAAACAAGGAATGATACACTGGACAATATAATGCCTGATATACAACAACAATAATCTTTTCTACTAAAGGTACAAGGCCTGAAATTTTTTAAGGGAGGGGGTTAGCCAATTACATTCACCCCATCGCTTGACTGGTACTTATTTCACTGACCCTAAAAGGACGAAAGGCAAATTCGGCCATGGCAACATTTGAACTCAGAACATAAAGACGAACAAACTGCTTAGTAGCATTTTGTCTGGTCTACTAACAATTATGCCAGCTTGCTGTTTTAATAATAACAATAATAATAATAACAACAACAACAACAATAATAACGATAATAATAATAATAATAATAATAATAATAACAATAATAATAATAATAATAATAATTTATCTGTGAATTTGAGTGTGTAATCTGGGAATGCATACAATGAGCTTCTCTGCAGTATGTGTAAATAAAACACTCAGTGAGAAACGGAAGAAAATTAGAAGAAAGAAGGAAAAAATAACAACAATAATATAATAATAATAAAAATAAATGTTCATAACTGGAATACTTTTGATGAAAATAAGCAGTGTTCTCCTTAGGTTTTTGCTATATGTGCAAATTTTCTCCTATACAAAGTATATGTGCATCCATGCAAGTAACCACGATCAATTAAAAAAAATGATTTCAACTTGAAAACCATGTGCATGCACACTTTATGCTTTATACACTAGTTGTAGAACATGTGCATATACAAGCACACAGCTTAGAGGTAACACTGATACATTGATTTCAGGTCACCTTGATCAGGATTGACCCCAGGGTCAACCAACAACTACTGAATACTGAATTTTATCAAGAGCGTAATAGTGGTTTCATACTTTGGCACAAGGCCAGCAATTTCAGGGGACGGTGCAAATCTATAACGTTAACCTCAGTGCTCAACTGGTACTTATTTTGTTGACCCATATATATATGGTAATAAAGTCAATGGGATCATTGCAATGTAAATTGTATACAAATTCTATGTGCTTTCACTATTAAAGTAGTACATCAGACATAACCCACATTCAACTGAAACTTTCCTCTGTTTATAGATGTGAATGTTATATAAAATTACTAGCAGTATCGCCCGGCGTTGCTCGGGTTTGTAAGGGAAATAACTATATAAGCATTTTTAGAGATGTAAAGTATAATAGCCATCTCAATATGGCTAACCACAAAGGGGGGGGGGTGTTACTGTAGCTTTTTACGTTCTGAGATTTAATAATAAATTTTTAGAGAGTTACTTCCCTTATATATGCCAAAAATGCATTAAAAATGGGAAAAATTGATGGTAAATTTTTTTTAAATCGTAGACTCATCGTAGACGCGCGCTAATACCCAGAAGGGCTCGATATGAATCACGACTATAAGATACCCGGTTTTGGTTAAACTGCACCGCAAAATGTGGGAGTAGTTAGGAATCTAAATCGTAGGAGACAGACAGCACACAACCTTACTTTTATATATAAAGATATGATATGATATAAAATGTTTTATTTAACCACGGGATACCTATTTGCACAGCAAGACTTAAATATGTTTATTAAACATATGCATATGACTATATACATATTCACACACACATACACACACACACACACACACACGCACACACACACACACACACAGAGCTTCTGTTACACAGGTGATCTAATTATCTAGGTGGGTTTCACAAAGGGTTAGTAGTTAGAGTAAGAGTGGAAAAAAGTTCAGAGAACAACTACTTCTGTTGGTAATAAAAGGATTCCTTCTTTAAGTGAAGGGATAAATATGATGTTTGCATACAAAATGTAATATTGCATGGTAGTGGGATCTGGGGACTGAAAGTGGAGGATGATGGCAGGCTGGAAAGAAGTGAGATGAGTGGGCTCCGATGGACATGTAATGTAAATATGTATGAATGATGAAGCGTAGATGAGCTGATGCTGCTAATGATAAAAGATGGGCTACAGTAAATGTTCTGCTCAATACCATAGATTTGCTTGTCATTTGTTTGACCGTAACCAGTTGAGCATGTCCCTTGGTGGCTGATGATATGTGCATCTCTGATCAATAGCAGTAATAGTAATTGCCATGTGCTGAGAGGAACTCTTTGGAGTTTGAATAATTTACCTCTGGAAACATGGGCATTTCATTTAACATCCTTAAACAACCCTTATTCAGGGACCTTTTGAGCGGGATGGGCTACTCAAGCTGAAGGAAATTCTAACTGGGCCCCACCTCCAAGGTCATATGCTGTTTATTTTGATATGAAATCACCATGTCACGCACATATGGTTGTGATACACATGCTTGGTGTACCCTTAGACGAGTTCTCATGATGGGTATATTGGGCTTCATATATTTGTACCCCAGAGTCACGTTGATGGCATGCACTGCTCTCTCACTCAATAATAATGATAATAATAACAATAATGTTCATAATGGGAACAGCTTATGCAATGTTCTCTCTAGGTTTTTGCTGTGATTGCTTGCATGCAAATTTCCTTTTTCTTTGCAAAGAATATGCATATCCACGTGAGTAACCACTTTCAATTAAAAAAAATATTTGAGATGAAGGGAAACAAAAAACAGGACTTCAGAGGACTCAGTCATAGTGTGCAATATTGTGTTGGTATGGATGTATGTTGTACATGAAGGATAACGATTGGGGAAAGGAGTGCCAAACAATCGAAGATGAAAGATCCTGTAGAAGAAGACCAAAGAAGATGTGGTAAGAAGTGGTGAAGGTTGATCTCAGGAGGATGAATCTCAAAATGGAAATGAGACGAGACAAATCCATAAAGAATGACACTGCTGAAAAAAACCCAAAAACACACAACCTGTCCAACCCATGCCTACATAGGAAACAGATTTAAGATAATGGTGAGAGACTCACAAATACCCAATGTTTACAGGCATCCAATTACAAGGAAAAAGAAAGCAATACAAAGAAAAAAAGTTTTGAAAAACAATTTTTTGTATTTTAAAATATAAATAGGAAGGAATTTTGTCTGGTAATAAAAGTTGAATTTGTTTTGATGCTAGGCTGGTTGAAAGTGTAATAATTGAAGACAGGAGTATTATTGGTATAACAGTCTTTCGTTGCTATCATAAAGTTCATTAGATAAAGAATATATTTTTAGTGTGCAGCCAAAAATGGAACAACTTAGATGACATGACAGCTGACTGAGTGAGAGAGGTGCCTTCATATCAAGAAAAGTTTTGGAGATATGATTTAGGGTTACACACACACACACACAAAGCTTAATATCCAAAGATATAGATATACAAGATAATGGCTAGACAGGGGGAGAGAAAAAAATGTATGATAAACTTATCATTTGGAAGAAGATACCTGGATAACTGATGTAGAGAACACTCACAGAGGGAATGGAATATTTTCAAGTCAGATAAGTGGGTTTCTATACAAGTCTTTCAACATAATCAATATATCTCCTCCTTCAACAAACTCAATTATAGTTATGTTTAAAATGGCAGTCACATGTTTATAAATGTCTAAAATTTAGGAGAGCCTGGCTCACAATAAAGATAAAATGGTTGTGAGCAGAATGTTAATTAATGGCAGGAAATAACGAATGCTATGCTAAACCAAACTAAACTAAATTAAACCAACCTTCTCATTTCAATATATCTAAACTACCAAAGCTGTGAGATATTTGCACAAACAAAACATTCACAAATCATTGACACTAATGCTGCATTTCCTCACTGCATATTTAATTCTGGTAAACTTTTTAACACTTCAAGCTTTAAATATGCCTTAACTATTTCTTCTATCTTTTTTCTTTTTATTCTTTTACTGGTTTCAGTCATTTGATTGTGGCCATGCTGGGGCACTGTTTTGAAAGGTTTTACTCAAATGAATTGATTGCAGGACTTTTTGTCTTTTAAGGCTGGTACTTATGCTAATGGTCACTTTTGTTGCACTGCTAAGTTACAGGGATGTAAACCCACCAAAACCAGTTGTCAAGCAATGGTGGGGGACAAACACTGTATGTGTGTGTGTGTGTGTGTGTGTGTGTGCATGTGTATGTATGTATGTATTATACAGGCATAGCTACTGATCGTAGCAGGATTGTGCACGTGGGGACAGCTACTTTTGAGAAATCTCGAGTTGCGCATGAGAAAGTAAGGAGGGATATAAGGAAGGGCATTGCTGTTACACTTCCAGATGGGAAGGGGCTTCCTATGATGCTCACATGCAGTGTCTGTGCAAGACCCTGCCTCAGTAAAGCTGGACTCAAGAGTCATCTTTGTAGTCATAAAGCGAGACAGATGAGTGACAACCTGGCCACTGGTGGTGGTGTTACACACCATACTAATCATATCTGTCAGGCATGTGGAAGAGAGTGCAATTCGGCAGGACTTAAACAACATGCAAAGGTACATGATGCCCAGTTACAACTACAGCCGGCTATTACCAGTAAAGGTTTTAGCTGCCAATTCTGTACAAGACATTGTAGATCTTTAGCTGGGCTAAAAAGTCACATTCGATCACAGCACCAATAACAGTTAAGCTTCATGCAATGGCCATAATCGATAACGAAGGGGCAGCCATCATCATTATACATTCAGACAGACAGACACACATACACACACTCAATCACACTCACACACAATGGGCATCTTTCAGTTTCTGTCAACCAAATTCACTCACAAGGCTTTGGTTGACCCAAGGCTATAGAAGACACATACCCAAGGTGTCGCGCAGTGGGACTGAACCCTGAACCATGTGGTTGGGAAGCAATCTTCTTACCTTGAATTATTTACTTCCTAGGCAATTTTATTTTCTCACAACAAAAAATATACAATCCTGTACACAAACTTATAGAGTCTTTCACTATAACACTAAAGTTTTTGCTTTGTTGGTGGGGTCAGAATAAGTCCAAAACATGCTCAAAATAGCTTCTCCTGCTTGCTGGAGGGGAAAATAAAAATAATGGTAGCCACTCACAAATACTGATCTTTTTTTCTTCACTGCCTATTTGATTCTATTTAGTTTTCTAATGCTTCACGATTTAAACATTGTAACACTAACTCACCTATAAATCAACAGACCCCTGTTCAACACACAGGAAATGGAAAGAAAACGAAAATAAACCATAATTAAAAATTCATGGAAAACACATTTTTGCCACATCTCACATTATTTACCAGCTAAATAAATCTAAATATAAATCACATGTACATACAGGCACATAGGCACACACACACACACACAAACATGCATATATATGAGTAATGATGAAATCTCAGATGCCTAGGAGGAGATGGGTGGGAATTTATAGTTGCATTTATTCTTGATTTTCCAGGAATATACACAGGCACAGGCATAGCTGTGTGGTAAGAAGCTTGCTTTGCTTCCCAACCACATAGTTCTGAGTCCAGTCCCACAGCATGGCACCTAGGGAAAGCATCTTCTATTAAAGCCTCAGGCCAACCAAAGGCTTGTGAGTGAATTTGGAAGGTGGAAATTGAAAGAAACCCATCGTGTGTGTGTGTGTGTGTATGTATGTATGTATGTGTGTATGTATGTCTTTGTTTGACCCCCATAACTGCTTGATGACCAGTGTTGCTGTGTTTATGTCCCCATAACTTAGTGTTTCAGCAAGACAGGACAAGTCTTGGGGTCAATTCCTTTCACTAAAAGTTCAAGGTGGTAAACCAGCATAGCCACAGTCTAACTGACTGAAACAAGTAAAATATGATATACAAAGCAGTTCCAACCAAGGATGAAAAAATAAGCCATCAGGCTCCTGTGTGTGAGTGCATGTACATGTGTGTGTGTGTGTACATGCATGCACAGCCACTCTGTCATCCTTCAAATGTTGATAAAATGGGAGATTGATCTAATATATATTTGAAACAGTGCTCCATCATGGTCTTACTGCACTGAGTTAGACTAATAAAAAACAAATATATGAAGCTCCCTTTGCAATCATGTGATTTCAGGTTTGGACCCACAGCACAGCAGCACCTTGGGCAAGTGTCTATTACTATAACCCTGGGCCAACCAATGCTTGTGAGTGGATTTGGTAGATAAAAACTGTGTGGAAGCCTGTTGCATGTGTCTGCCTTTGTCACCCCCACCTCACTGCTTGACAGTTTGTTTATATCCCTGTGACTTCGTGGTTCAGCAAAAGCGGCTGTTATAGAATAAGTACTAGTACTTACTTTTTAAAATAAGTACTGGAACTAAATAATAAAATACTAAAGCTTTCAAGGTGGTGCCCCAGCATGGCCACAGTTCAATGACTGAAATAAGTAAATAAGAGATACACACATACACACACATTTATATGTCTATTTCATGACTTTTCCCTTCTTTTTTGTCATATCTCCTTGCTTGACTTCTATCCATTGTCTGCACTAACTTGCATCAATCTCATACAGTGTCTCTATATCCTTGCACTTTGATGTAAATCCCCAAAGGCTAAGGGCACCATATTTCATTTCGGAACCCTTTATAAGGTCAAGATAGAAAAGATAGGCTCTACCACAGTCCTGCTGTTGCAATGATATTAGCATCACAGTCTGCTGTTCAGAGAACAGAACTATGTTTTATCATTATTATATTATTATTATTATTATTATTATTATTATAGAATGCTAAACTTCAAATATAGCTTGAAATGGTTTATTAATGTCAGATAAGGTATTTTAACATTTATGCCAGTACAACTAGTCTAGTCTGGTGTAATAGTAATAGTAGTAGTGTACATACTGGTTTATACCAATGACATTCAAACATTAAAGGAGTGTTTTCAAAGTTTTTGGGAATGAAGTGAACTGTAATTCTTACAACAGAAAAACCGGTTAATCAACTTGTTACCTAACATAAAATGACAAATGGAAAGAAAAGAAAGTAAAAAAAAAAAAAAGGAGAGAGAGGTGGTTATATTGAAAATGTGGTATCAGATGAATGGAAAGACAAAATCTCTTAGTGATACATGTGTCATAAGTAAAAATGGAGAATAAAATAGTAATAAAGAAAAGGTAAAAATGATTGCAACAAAGTTTGCTAGTAACATAAAATTATGAATGAACTACTAGGATCCTATTTTACTTTATAGTCAGTCAGGAGAGGAGACAGTCATCGTCATCATTGTTTAAAGTCCGCTTTCCATGCTAGCATGGGTTGGACGATTTGACCGACGACTGGCGAACCAGATTGTTGCACCAGGCTCCAATCTGATCTGGCAGAGTTTCTACAGCTGGATGCCCTTCCTAACACCAACCACTCCGAGAGTGTAGTGGGTGCTTTTAGGTGTCACTGGCACAAGGGCCAGTCAGGTGGTACTGGCAATGGCCATGCTCAAATGGTGTTTTTTACATGCCACCTGCACAGGAGCCAGTCCAGCGGCACTGGCAACGACCTCGCTCGAATGTTTTTTCATGTGCCTCCAGCACAAGTGCCAGTAAGGCGATGCATGTAGCGATCACGCTCAAATGGTGCCTTTTTTACGTGCCACCGGCACGGAAGCCAGTTTGTTGCTCTGGCAACGATCATGCTTGGATGGTACTCTTGGTGCTCCACTAGCATGGATGCCAGGGCTTCTGTTATTGGGAGGATGTGCAAGGAAGATATCTTCAAATTGAAAACCTTGATTGAATGCTTAAAGGCACGGAAAGTGCTATGTGGTGATATTAAACAAGGTCACAAATTAAGTTTACCACCTAAGTAGGTCATGGCGGGATTTAAAAGTGCCAGGTTGTAGTAAATCAAGTCTACAACTCAAGTAAATCATGCTGCATGGCTTAGTGGTTAGGGCATTGGACCCATGATCATAAGATTGTGGTTTTGAATCCTAAACCGAGTGATGTGTTGTGTTCTTGAGCAAGATGCTTCATTTCATGTTACTCCAGTCCTTCCAGCTGGTAAAAATGAGTAATCCTCAGATGGACTAGTGTCCTGTTCAGAAAGGAATATATATGCCAGAGAAACCAGCCCTATGCTCCTTACAGAGTAATGTGAACTAACCACCCAAGTAAATCATTGTGGGATTTGAAATCAGAGTATGAAATGCATGAACAAATATTGCATGACCTCCCATCCAGTGCTCTAAGAATTCTACCAGTCCACCATCCAAGATTCATTTTTTTCTGGACCAATTATTGACCCTGGAAGAATAAAAGGCTAAGTTAACCTCAGCAGGATTTGAACTCAGAAAGTAAGCAACTGAAATAAATACTGCAAAGGTATTTTGTTTGATACTCTAATGATTCTACCAACTGATGTTTAGACCCCAGATCAGATCTGTCCATATGGGGCCTATGATCAGAGATACTTCAACTATGATCACTATGGGGTATTGGGGACTAGATTATTTAAAAGCCCTTTCCTTCATTAAGACAATAGGATTTTATTTGAAAGAAATTTAGCTGCTGTTTCTAACAGTTTGAGTAAGGCTGTGTGGTTAAGAAGTTCACTTTGCAAACATTGTTTTAGACTTGGTCCCACTGAACACCAACTTGTGCATATTCATATGCATGTGTGTGTGTGTCTACACACACACATATATATATATATATATATATCAAATTAAAATTAAAAACAAATACACGAGCAAAATGTCCCCCGTCCAATGGACAGTGCTGAGTTGTCAAACATTTGAACCAAATTTTCTCAAAACAACTTGTCCGACTGTCCTATAGGCCACCCCTTTGAGAAACACTGATTTAACCTAAATGTGAGACACCAGCAAAAGAAGAAATAAAGATAGACTTCTTTTCTATTCCAAGAAAAACGATTTTACAAATGGACGTTCCCACGATTTTATCAATTGCACTCTCACTTGGAATCAATTTTTGTAATTTTTGCAAGACTTATACATGCCCTGATACCGTTGGTATCTACATATCAAATTTGAGTGCAATCGGATGGAGGATGCCCAAGATCCTAGAAGACACACACACAGACAGACAGAACAGATTTTATATAATAGATATAAGTGCCTTGTTTTTGTCTATCACCACTGTTTTCAATTGGTATTGGTTTGTTTATATCCCTGTAACTTTGCAGTTCAGCAAAGGGGACCAATAAAATAAGTACCAGATTAAAAGTAAGTACCGGGGACAATTTGTTTGACAAAATCCTTCAAGGTAGTGCTCCAGTATGGCTGCAATCCAACAACTGAGTAAGAGTAACTCTGTAGAAGACTTCCCATCTAACTGCAAAGAGTGTTTCACAATGCACGAGATGTTATGCAAGTACACTCAACACTGGCCAATCCAGTTTCACCAGTGATCACTCTCTATGTGAAGGTCAACAACCTCACAAAGTAATAGTACATAATACAAGTTTCAATTTCAAGTGGAGGTGAATAATAGCCATACTTACCATATTAGTTAATATTTATTATATAAATTAATGAGTGTTTAACCAATATAATTATTGCATCTGTTACGCACCAGGGGGCCACAGTATGTGTGCTGTATTGTCCAATTGTAATATGAAAAAGGTGAGAGAGGTGGTTATATGAGCTGGCAGAATTGATTGCACATCAAGCAGAGTGCGTAGTGGCATGTCACCTGTCTTTAATTTCAGAGTTCAAATTCTGCTGTGGTCGACTTTGACTTTCATTCCTTTTGGAGTTGATAAAATAAATATCAGTTGAGCACCGAGGGTTGATGTAATCAATTTACACACCCTGACACCCACCCAAAATTGCTAGCCTTGTGCCAAAATTTAAAACCAATATGATCATTTGGCAATCAATAAATATCTTCGCAACATTCAGAAGCATAAAACGGCTAATGGCGAGCACTGGATTGATGGTAGTATATTTGGACAAAAAGCATATCTCTGCATGGACAGTAGATCTATCTATGGCAGTAACATATTCTGATGGTCAGGTATTCTCAATGACTAAGTTAATGGAGCAATGTATAATAACAGCAACAACAACAACAATCATCATCATCATCATCATCATCATTGTGTCCACTTTTCCATGCTTTCATAGGTCAGACAGAATTGTTGAGGCAGGTTTTCTATGGCTGAATGCCCTCCCTGTCACCAATCCTCATCTGTTTCCAGGCAAAGTAATATTTCCCATAGTCAAGCGTTTTTCATGGAAAACTGGAAACGAAAAACATTGCCTGTGTGATGTGGGGATGCTTGTTTATAAACCATCATTCATGATGTTAAAATGAAGGGTACACACACATATATACACAATGGACTTCTGTTAGTTTCTTATTTCTTTATTGCCCACATGGGGCTAAACATTGAGGGGACAAACAAGGACAGACAAAGGGATTAAGTCGATTACATCGACTCCAGTATGCAACTGGTAATTTATCGACCCCAAAAGGATGAAAGGCAAAGTTGACAAAGGCGGAATTTGAACTCAGAACGTAACGGCAGACGAAATACCACTAAGCATTTTGCCTGGTGTGCTAATGTTTCTGCCAGCTCGCCACCTTTTAGTTTCTGTCTATCAAAACTTCTCACAAGACTTTTGTCAGCCCAAAGCTATAGTAGAAGACACTTGCCCACTTATGTTGACCAACAAAATATGAAGTGGTAACTCATTCTACTAGGAATAGTACCCAAATCCCCCTCATTCAGAAGAATAAGGGCAGTATCCGTGTCCTTTTCAAAGTCTCTAAGAATGCTAAAAGTAGGGGAGTTGTACTCAGACTTGAGACCCAGCCTAAACAATTGCAACCTAATGAGCTCTACTGAAGGCAGGCAGGGAACAGGTGGTATTTTTGAAGTGGACAATAATTTAAGCAATCACCATCTTACTATCTTGTAAAAAGGAAGGGCACACCAGTTTATGAAAACAAGACAGAATGGTCATGGATAGAATGTCTTGGTTGTAAGTTTGTTCTCTGAGGGCTGGGCTTTTCTGCGGTTAATCCACAACAAAATGCTTCAACTATAACCAAACTCAAAATCTAAATTCTATAAGTCATCTTCAGTCATTTCACTTCTGTAAGAGAACAATTAATAGAAGATAACATGTTGAAATATAGAGATGAGCCAAGAAAAGAGAAAGTGTAAAATGACTTAAACACACAAGCATTGAGAACCAATTCAGTATATTTATCTTTGTGCTAAAATTATTTTAAAGGTTGTTTGTTCCTTCTCGAGCCATGCCTGGCTCATAGGGCCAGTTTCATCAAACTCAAGACCACCCATGGTTCTGTCATACAAAATGCTTGCTTTAAAGTGATCTAAAGAAAAATATTCCATTAAAATTTCATGGATGACTTATGTCTCTCAGACACCAGCTTAATAACGACGAAGTAATTTTATTAAATTCTTCATTATTTTGAAAATTAACTGAAACAAAGGCCATGTATTTCAACAGAAATATGGTAAAGATAAACACTTTAGAGTTAGAGACTATGTATATGATGACAGCAAAAATTTGGAGTGAGTGTTGAAATGAGCTGCTGCCTGTAGATAACCGAGTTTTTAAGCAGAATCAGAAAGTAAAAGGAGGAGGGTGGAGAAAAAAAAGCAAAAAAACAAGATTGTATGTAATTATAGTTAAGGATTTGATGAACAATTCAATAACAGGAAGTAACAAAATAAGACTCCAGGAAAAAATGACAATGAAAAAAAACCCATGAAACCAATATGTTCACAAGGGAAGTGATAGATGTAATGCAATCTCAGTTAAATTGACAAAGAAACTAACACTCATAATAGATTAAACCCATGCAACATATTGTGGTACATAAAGGTGACCACCACTGAAGGTTTCCTTTATATGCAGTGTGTTTATAGTAAGTTAACCTGACAATGTTCAACTGTGTATGGCAGTGGCTCTCAACCATTTTTTGCCTGTGGACACCTTTAATTCCTGTTTTACTCAACTGGACCTCCATAACCATTCAGTGTTAAAATAAAAATAAAAAATAAAAATTATATTTTTATAATTAACTATTTCATAGAATTGTATGAAAAAAACTGTTAAAATATTTTGTGCGTTGTAGTATAACCAATTCATTGCACAAGAACTTTAACAACAAAATCTTAAGTGACCCCACCAAGGGCCATATGGACCCTGGTTGAGAGCCACTGGCCTACAGACTATTGATTACAGATGAAAATCAGAGTGAAGTGAAAAGGTCTTCACTGGGAATTAGGCCCATATTGCAGATTTGGTTTACTGACAGCTTACCATAACTCTATAGTGCACTCACAGTGCATGATATTCATTAGATATACTGTGGTCAATCAGGATAAATCATACCCTACTATTTAGGGAAGGACACTTCATATAATATGATCCTATATAATCATCATCAATAAACATCTGTTTTCCATGCTAGCATGGGTTGGATGGTTTGATTGTATCTGGTGAACCAAAGGGCTGCAATGTGCTTCATTGTTAGTTTTGACATAGTTTCTATGGCTGGATGCCATTCCTAATACCAACCACATTACAGTAGGTACTGGTGATTTTTTGTTTTTACATGCCAGTGGTATGAGTGGTGGGGTTAAGTAACTTGCAAGACAGGGAAAAAAATTAGAAAATGAAAAAGTCCTCTCGGCTAAGTGTGGGTATGGAAGTATTTGAGAGGGAGGAGGGGTGGCTTTGTGCCAGGTGTTCAGGAGGTAGTTAAAGAAGGATAGATGGACAAGCACAGATATCTTGCTATAGTGAAGATATACAGCTACCTTGTATTATATAAGGCGAGTGAGAGTAGCTGGAGAGAAGATTAGACAATGGTGATGGGATACTAGCACAAACCCTCAAGAAGCAAAAGAGGATACAAGCAGGTGCCAGAGCAAACCCCCAAGGAGGACAAGAGAACCAAGGAACACTTTTGATCATAAATAACTCTGTCCAATCAAAAATGACCCAGGGCTAAACAACAATACAAAATTCCTTCCTCTAAAGGTTACTAATGTGTACCTAATGGTGTACTTGAATTGGTAGATAAGGACTGTTATTTAGGAAGATGAATATGTATAACAATGTCAACTAACAGGATAATGTCAAACATGCCAAGTAACTGGTTAAGTAATTAATATATTCCTTTGTGACAAAGGTATTCTATCTTCACAGTATGTAGAAAATCGCTTTTACAATTCATGATGGAAACCTGATTTCATTTTGTCAGTAGCTATGGAAGATCAATGAATGTAGTACACACACATACTCTCTCATATACATGTATATATAGATGGTGTAATATATTATTTTTAAGTTATGTTTACAGATTTTCTACAGAATTTAGAGCCAGCTCTGAAAGTTAATGTTTTGTATATGAATATGTAAACAATGCAATCAAAGATGGAAAAATAGGTAATGCGTGTATATGGATGTTTTGGGAGTTATTGCTCTTTTTTTGGTATCACATGCAACCCATTAACACCCATTAACCATCCATGAACATGTTGCTTAAATAGCTGCTAAGTTTAGCGGAGTAACACTATTGGATAGACCCATTTACATATTGAACACATTCCCGGCAACTGGACCATACATATTAATTGCGGATAGGGACACCGCATTTTGTTTTGCAAACATAATATACCACCAAGTATATTAAGGGTTTAATAGTTAAATACTGTGTCATACATTTTGTGTTGCAGTGTGATTCAATCACTTTTAAGTTATCTCTATACATTTGCAATAGAACTTAGAGCCAGCATTGAAAGTTTTATAATATATGACTATGTCTATGTAAACAATGCGATCAAAGATAGAGAAATAGGTAATGAGTGTGTATTATATTTTAGGATAGCCATACTGATCATTTAATAAACACATAAGAGTTGGCAGACCTAATACACTGCTTGATTTAACAGGACTACTTGGTTCTTAGTGTCTTTTGTGGAGGTCACTTTGTCTTAAGCCTTTGGACCAGATGCTGTTCCCTTCTGCTCACATTTCCTCTGTGGGCGTAGCCCTAACAGTTGCAGTGATGTCCCCACTCAAAGAGAACTGGTAGAGAGTTCATAGGCACCGTCTCTTTTCTCCTTATAAAAACACAAAGAAATATTCAATTATTCCTTTTCATATACAGGTAGTTCTTACTTTTCAAGTTTTTGATTAATGATTTTATATGTTTATGAGAATTTTCTATGGTTAAGAAAAAAAAAAGTATTTCTGAATAAATTTATTTAAACAAATTTGTACATAACTCAAGCTGTATTGGCTAAAAATGACGGCTGTGTAGATGAACACACCTGTTAGCTGAGCAAAGGCCAAATTTGATTGGCGAAAGGTGGTAAATCACGGACTCCCTTACTTGACACCTTCATATTTGGTTCAATTCATTATTATTCTATTATTTCCATATGGATGCTAACGAAGCATCTTACATGGCTTTGTTTTGTCATTTGTACCTTCAGCTTTGTGAATTTTCAGTTAACAAGTGATAAGTAGGAAAAATTAACTTGTACGGAACTTATTAACCGGTAGTTAATAAGTACTGAAGTCTTTTTTTCTACTACATTTTTAATCATCATTTTGAGACAGTGTACCAATAAGCAGGCCACAAACAAATAAAAAGAACTTTTTGACTATCTTGGTTATAATATAAAATCTTGTAGTTTACATGAAACACTGAAACTGAAGTGTAAAAAAAAAAAGCAGGCAATGAGTCACTACATTGTTGAGTAAAGAGGGTAAAAAATAAATTAGAATTTCAACTTTTTAAACTATCCATTACTGCTTCAATTTGACAACTGGATGCTATTTGCCCTCCTTGCTGCCAATCCTCACCTGTTTAAAAGGTTATATAATATATAATGATATCTCCTTATGGCCAGACCAGTTTTCCATGGAAGACTGGAAATGAACAGCCTCACTTGTACATTATTTGCATTATTTACAATTGATGGATATTTGTCCTCATCTTGTTTGTTAACACAATGTTTCGGCTGATATACCCTCCAGCCTTCAGCCGAAACGTTGAGTTAACAACAAACAAGATGAGGACAAATATCCGTCAATTGTAAATAATGTACATAATTCCTCATCTCTTAAAAATAGAATTGGAACCTCACTTGTATGATGGTGAAGCTTGTTTACAACCATCATGTGATATCATGACAAGGGTATACACACACACATACACACAAACACGTGATGGGTTTCTTTCAGTTTTTGTCAATCAAATTCACTTGCAAGTCTTTTGTCAGCCAGGGGCTATAGCAGAAGACACATACTCAAGGTGTTGCACAGTGGGACTGAACCCAAGACCACATGGTTAGAAAGCCAGTTTCTCAACTACACAGCCACAACGGCACCTATTATATACATAAAACTTATTTTGCACTAGGGAAGAATCATGAAAGATAGCCATCTCGGGCATTTAAACCAGCCATATTAGGCTGAAATATTCTGTTTTATGTTCAAACTGGCCTCTTACATCTACCCTACAACGTCATCCTAAAATTAAACAATCATACTTATATCTCAAAGTGACAAGACAATGCATGGTTAATTCAAAACAATATGAATATTACATTTGACAGAATAATCTGAATGCTAAAGGATCAAAACACAAACCATTGTATACCTATTTCTTTACTACCCACAAGGGGCTAAACACAGAGGGGACAAACAGATTAAGTTGATTACATCGACCCCAGTGCATAACTGGTACTTAATTTATCGACCCCGGAAGGATGAAAGGCAAAGTCAACCTTGGCAGAATTTGAACGCAGAGCGTAACGGTAGATGAAATACGGCTACGCATTTCGCCCGGCATGCTAACGTTTCTGCCAGCTCGCCACCTTCAAACCATTGTATACCATTATTGCTATATTTTAAGATTATATTCATATATTATTAACTATCAAAATATTTTGTTGTACATACGTGACCTTAGTCGCTGACAGTCACGGAAAAGAGTATCCGTGACTTGGTAAGAAATGCACAGCGAAGGACTTTGATA
Organism: Octopus sinensis; assembly: GCF_006345805.1. Taxonomy (NCBI): domain Eukaryota; kingdom Metazoa; phylum Mollusca; class Cephalopoda; order Octopoda; family Octopodidae; genus Octopus; species Octopus sinensis. Next base: position 56,176,453 of record NC_043012.1, on the reverse strand, counting down.
CCTAATACTATACAATGCTATTACAAAGTAGAACAAAAGTAAATATCGCGTCAACCCGTAGATAATGTGGTTTTTACAATTGCATGAACTAAAAGTTGGAGGGGGACAGGATAAACTACCTGCATCAACTTGCAGGTAGTAATTTTACTTTATCCTTATTTTTAGTGCATGTTTTGAAGGGTGCAGTTCGATTTTAACAGCTATTTTTACCTTTCTTTCTATATCCATCCGGATTCCACAGTAAAGTTTCAATTAGGGAGCAAATATTTAAGAAAAAGTGGAAGTGGATTGGTAGCACAATTAGAAAAGCCATACCAAATGTAGCGAAAAGACTGATCTAGGGTTAGACAAAAAAATGCCAGCAGCAACCTCAAATATAATCTGTGTATAGGATTCAAGAACAGAGAGAAAATGAATAACAACAGTGAGGACATTTTACAGTGATGGGATTTCTCATGTTATTTAGTGAAAAGAAAAAAAGAAAATGGATGTTTTGATAGTCATATGTTTGTATTGCATGCCTCTTTGATGAGTCATGCATGTTGTTCCCACCTTGTATTACTACAGCCATCATGATGGTTTTGGGCAGGGCATGGGACTATTTGCTTCATGCAGCAGCAAAATTAGGTCAGCCAATAATAATAATAATAATAGCAGAAACTCATCCCCTGCCCCCAAAACAAACAAACACAAATGCACTGGTCAAACGCAATTGTACACTTCTAAAAGACACTACTGGATTGGTTTCAAGAACAAGGAAGTCTTAGATAGAAGCTTACTTGAAACTGTTACACAGTTCAACAGCTCCAAGAAGAAAAAAAAAAGGTTTGTGTCACTTTACTCTTACTCTCTGTTACTCTTTTACTTGTTTCAGTCATTTGACTGCAGCCATGCTGGAGCACCGCCTTTAGTCGAGCAAATCGACCCCAGGACTTATTCTTTGTAAGCCTAGTACTTATTCTACCAGTCTCTTTTACCAAACTGCTAAGTTACGGAGTCGTAAACACACCAACATCGGTTGTCAAGCGATGTTGGGGAGACAAACACAGACACACATATATATATACATATACATATATACGACAGGCTTCTTTCAGTTTCCGTCTACCAAATCCACTCACAAGGCTTTGGTCAGCCTGAGGCTATAGTAGAAGACATTTGCCCAAGGTGCCACACAGTGGGACTGAACCCGGAACCATGTGGTTGGTAAGTAAGCTACTTAATTGCAAAAAGGGCAACTGTAGGAGCAAGCATGGAAGTGCAATTAAGAAATGTACTTTTAACCATATGGTTTTGGATTCAGTCCCATTGTGTGGCACCTTGGGGCAAGTGTCTTCTACCACAGGCTCGGACGGTTCTACAGGATCTGCTTCAAACGTCAATGTCTGTTATGGAATAGATTTTATGGCTGAATGTTCTTTCTTATGAGTGGATTAGGGAGATGGAAACCGAAAGACTCCTATTGTATGCGTGCATGCATGTATGTATGTCATTATATCCAACTCAACACGGATGCCTTGTTAGAACACCTAATTAATACTGCTTCCATAGCTAATAGTTTTTATTAAGCCTGCTGGCTATTTGCAACATCAGCGTCTGAATAGATGCTGATATTCTGTTCGTCTCTTTTGTTGAAGTGCTAAGTTATGGAAGCATAAATACACCAACAATGGTTGTCAAGCAGTGTGTGTGTGTGGGACAAACACACACATATATATATTGGGCCCTCTTTCAGTTTCTGTCTACCAAATCCACTCACAAGTCTTTAATCGATCCAGGGCTATAGTAAAAGACACTTGCCCAAAGTGTCATGCAGGGACTGAACATGGAATCGTGGTTGGGAAGTAAACTTCCTTATTTCTTTACTGCCCACAAGGGGCTACACACAGAGGGGACAAACAAGGACAGACAAACGGATTAAGTTGATTATATCGACCCCAGTGCGTAACTGGTACTTAATTTACCAACTCCGAAAGGATGAAAGGCAAAGTCAACCTTGGTGGAATTTGAACTCAGAATGTAACGGCAGACGAAATACTGCTAAGCATTTCGCCCGGCATGCTAATGTTTCTGCCAGCTCACTGCCTTCTTATCACAAACTTCTTACCAAACAGCAAACACACACATGCACATATATTGTGTGCTTGTGTCTCCTTGTTTTCACATTGTGCAGTGGTTGTAAATAAGCATCACTGTCATTCAAGCAGTGTCTTTCATTTTCCATCTTCTATGAAAACATGTTTGGTCTTGGGGAAATATTATCGTGTTTGGAAAAAGAGCAAGGGTTAGCATATTCAGTCTTAGAAGATCTACCTCAACAATAATAATGATGCTGTACTGATGATGATGATGATGAGGAAGAGATGGAAGAAGAGGAGGAGAATTGCATTTCTCATGTTGAAAGTATATTTCATTTTCTGAACTGTTAGACCTCATGTGAGCATAGTATAAAATGATAATAATAATAAATCCCCACTGTAAAAATTAATAAATAAATAAATCAAATATATAAATAAATGATTTGTTACAGAGGCATGGCAGCTCAGATTTAAAGAGAATGAAATTATGGTAAATTAGCACATTCATTTCATTCCAAAGAGTATTAAGCAAAATAAAGGAAGCACATTTCTGACCTGAATTAAAATCAGGTTCCAGATGCTTGATTTGTCAAAGTCTTATTTATATTCATCATCATCATATATATATATAATAATAATAATAATAATAATCCTTTTTTTTCATAAGCGCAAGGCCTAAAGTTTTGGGGAAGGAAGACAGTTAATTACATTGACCCAGTGTTCAACTGATGTTTATTTTATCAACCCCAAAAGGACGAAAGGTAAAGTCCACTTCAACGGAATTTGAACTCAGCATGTAAAGATGGACAAACTGTCACCAAGCATTTTGTCAAGCATGCTAACAATTCTGCTAGCTCACAACCTTAATAATAATAATAACAATAATAATAATAATAATGATAATAATAACAATAAATGCCCTGATGCATTACCAGGCAGTGGCTCTCATGGCTTCTTATCTTAACTGATTGGAAGTGTTATCATGTACACTGTTTTGTCTTGGTATAAAAGATGGGCTACAGCTAATATTCTGCTCAATACCAATGATTTGCTTGTCAGGTTTTTTTTACCTTAACCAGTTGAGCATGTCCTTTAGTGGCTGACGATATGTGCATCTCTGATCACGAGTAGAAATAGTAGGGGAACATCATAGCCATGTGTTGCAAGGAATTCTTTGGGGTTTGGATAATTCACCTCCAGAAAAATGGGTGTTATGTTCAACATCTTTAAACAACCCTTATTCAGAGACCTTTTGAGTGGAATGGGTCACTCAACCTGAAGAAAATTCTAATTGGGCCCCTCCTGCAAGGTCATGCACAGTTATCTTGATATGAGATCACCATGTCATGCACATGTGGTTGTGATGCATATGCCTGGTGTACCCTTATCAGACACATAGTCATGATGGGTATATTGGGCTTTGTTTATTTGTACCCCAGTGTCATTTTGATGGCATGCACTGCTCTCTCACTCAATAATAATAATAATAATGATGATGATGATGATGAAGAGGTCTTTTAAAGGCCCAAATTGATAATTCCAAATGTTGGCACAAAACCAGTAATTTTAGTGGGGGGGGGGTAGCCAGTTTTATTAACCCCAGTACTTGACTGGTACTTATTTTATCAACTGAAAGCATAAAAGGTTAAGTAAACTTCAGTGAAATTTAAACTCAGGCTGTAATAAGTCAGATGAAATGTCACTAATCACTTTTACGTTAATAGCGTAGATCAATTACCATCATCATCATTTAATGACTGTTTTCCATGCTGGTATAGGTTAGATGGATTGACAGGAACTGACAAAGCCAGGGGCTGCACAGGGTTCCTTAGTCAGTTTTGGCTTGGTTTCTACAGCCGGATGCTGTTCCTCACGCAAACCACTTTACAGAGTATACTCAAGTTATGAGTATATACTTAAATGTGACCTGCTGTCCCCAGAAAGGGTACCCATATCTGTTGCAAGTAATAAATTCAACACAAAATTAACAAGTGTTCTGTGAATCGGGGCCATAATAAAATATTTGAAGTAGTTTTCTCATATACACATAAACAGATACAAAAGTGCCTACAGCATGAATGACAATTCATACTGCATGTCTTTACACATTTTTAACTATGATGACATTCAACTAACAATAAAGCCAAAAGAAGGAAATAACTAAAGCTTACCTCTTTCTCTGTTAATTTCACATGTCCTGGATATACAAGCTGCAAAAAATTAAGAAAATATGTTATTTTGAAAGCAAAAAAGATCATTTCTATACGACATTAAATGTCTTTTACATTCTTTGTTATTAGGTAAATAAGAGACTAGGTCATTGGTATAATATAATAGCTTGTCATAATTTCATATTGGCAATGTTATATTGTCAAAAACTGGGTCTTTGGATTCATTTACACTACATTCCTAGTTATTAAAAAAAAATAAATGCGCCATTTTAAAGCCTAGCCAGGCTCATGGGCCCGGTTTCCAGGTTTCAATGGTGTATGTGCTCCCCAGCTGGACAGGACGCCAGTCCATCGCAGCGTTACTCATTTTTGCCAGCTGAGTGGAGTGAAGCAATGTGAAATGAAATGTTTTGCTCAAGAACACAATATGCTGCCTGGTTCAGGAATCAAAACCACAATCTTACGATCATGATACTGACACTCTAACCACTAAGCCTCCACACACATTCCTAGTAATAACATTTGTTAATTCCCTCCAAATTTTCCTTGATTTTGTTATTGTTCTAAGCTCTTTCATTTCATTTTGAGCTTTTAAGTGAGTTCTGTTTTGTTTCTTGAAGAGATTCCCTCTTCATCTTCTTTGTTGAGATTAGTGAGGCTACATAACTCTGTGATTCCAAAAGAGAAGTGGATAGATATTAATTTCTGGTAGGGCCACTCTTAAAAGTCCAACTTACAATTTACAAGACTGCACCAAGAGATCGGATAGACTAATCATCATCATCATCATTTAAAGTCTGTTTTCCATGCTGGCATGGGTTGGGTAGTTCAGCAGGAACTGGTAAGTCAGAAGACTGCACCAAGTTCTACTGTCTGCTTTGGCATGATTTCTATGGCTAGGTGCCCTTCATAATGCCAACCACTTTACAGAGTGTATTGGATGCTTTTTACATGGTACTAGCAGCAGTGAGGTCACCAAATAACTTGCAAGACCCCTCAGCTGAGTGGTGTGTCATATTGAGGGACAAAAAGAGGGAGTTTTGCAAGTTAACTTGAATACAATGGTTATGAAGGTAAACAAAGGCTGCAACAAACCCAACAACTCCAGTTACCGTATTTACAAGTGAATTTAGTTTGTTGACCTGAGAAGTATCATGTGTTCTAGGGAATGCAACCTGAAGTTTACATTACATGATTATGATATTGGAACAGACACCAAAATATTAGTTTACAGTGTAGAGGTGATTCCAGCTCTCTTGAACATATATATTGCAAACCCGGACATCTAAAGGTACTTCAAAAATTCCATCAACTTTATCTTCAAAACACCTAATATCCAAGTTGGGAAGACAGTTGAAAGAAGCAAGAATCAAACATTGGGGCCTTCAACATTAAGAAAAAAAAAAGAAAAGGAAAAAAAAACAATAAAAACTAGGGGTCATGTTCAGATGCAAGGTGAACATCTGCTTACTCTTTTAGTGTTCAGATTACTCTCCCAAATCTCATGCTATTTTATTCACATTGCTTGAATTAATCATGCATTATCTCACAGCCTTGAATTTTCAAATAATGTTGATTGTATATTTTGAGATTGACATTGTAGGGTAGGTGTTAGAGACTGGATCTGGCCAGTTTGAACATAAAACAAATAGAATATTTTGGATGGATATGATCAGTTTAAATGCCAAAGGGTTAAACAAAAGGTTTATTTCCTGCTTAGAGAAGGCTACTGTAACGGAAGCAGAGAACAGAAGAGATTGAAAGACATCTTAAAAAAATCACCATTGACATCAACAACTGGGGAACCAATGCCGACGATGGGAAACTTTAGTGAACCAA